>NC_056525.1:6751584-6834326 GCF_019175285.1 Sceloporus undulatus | reverse complement strand
TCCTAGAACATGGCCTCATAGCCCAAAAAACCCACAAAAAACTATGTATTTCTAAATGTTCAACAAACGTTTGATGTTATTGCAGTGCTACAAATTTGGGGACCAAAGGAAAATTTCATGGTGGAGCTGCAGAATTCTTATTTTAAGGGACAATGGGGAGGGAAATTTTATATTGGCCAAGAGCCTACATCACACATATGCATGTGTATGCCTCTTTTTAGATGGACTCAAGGTGCTGATCTGTATCCCTCTGTGCTCTGTCCAAAACTTCCTCCAACCTCACATCTAATGGCGGCCTCCCATCCACACGGAGGCTGCTATCTTTACGTAAGCAATGTGCAGCATCTGCATGTCACTGCGTGTCACTTACATCAGTGTGCCAGTGGCGCACTCATGAAGTAACCCGGGCACTGCCAAAAGAACCCAGAAGAATCAGGTTCTTTTTACTCTGGAGGGACGTCGCATAGTTTGGAGGCTGCGGCGTCCCTCCAGAGTTAAAATGGTCACCTGCAACTGCCATTTTCGGCATTTATCCATGGGAATTAACAGCTCTTTACTATAATCCATTCCTTGGCCATAAATTTTTTAAAAATGTGACTGTTTTGGACTATGGGCCCCAAAATCTGGGATTTGGTGAGCTGTACTCCAAAACAGTAAACTTTCCAAGCACCAAATTTGCATTAATGCAGTAGGAAAAGCCCGTATCTATACCTTTTGCTTCATCAGACCTGGAATCCCAGGACCATGCAGAATAGTAATGTTGAGACACGCATTTCAGTGACTGAGTGCTGCTGTGCAATGTGAAACCCAAGCACAATGCACAACTGCAACACATACAACTTTGCTGTATGTGCAGCTATGTTTCTGCCACTGTCAACAGAACATGTCTATTGTGCCATGGCAAACAATTCCCCCACCTGCATAGTATGACATTCACACTTGTAGGTCACCCAACACATGCAGGGAAAATTATTCACTATAACACAACGGGCGTATTTTGTTGACAGTGAGAGAACCAGAATTACACATACAGCAATATTGCACCTTATGCATCACAGTTGTATGCTGCACATTGCCCAGTGACACCCAATCATTGACATGTGTACCACAATGTTGTTATTCCTCGTGATAGTTGCATAATGCTGGCACAAATTATCTCCACAGGTGGATATTTATGCTTAGGGGAATGTTGAATTGCAGCCATAATGGGATGAGATACAGTCATGTCAGAGTAAGCATGTCAACAGCTAAAGGGGAATGGTCCAATCACTAAAAAGGAAGACAAGTGCAATTTTGTTTTTGCAAAAGAAAGGAAGATATGAAAGATATAAGCTCTAATACTGATATGCATGGAAACGATTTTCTCCTAACTTGTAAACTCTCTTTTCCTGCTGAGATCTGAAAAGGAGCAACTTCACTCTGAGACACGATGCCAGTTATAATGAATATCAGCTGCAAAGAGGAAGCAGACACAGCTATAAGAATGTTGCATTATCTTTATTTAATTCTCAGCATACAAAATAACATTTAAAAACAAAAACAAAATATACTTGCATTTTTTTTAAAAAACTATGTATTTCTTACATTCATATCCTGCCATTCCTCCAGTCAGCTCTACATGGCATCCATAACTCTCTTCTTCCCCACTTTACTTTCATAACAACCCTGTGAGGTAGGTCAGGCAAACAGAAAAGAGAGACCAATACAACACCACACAACACACTATGCCACACCACCCCTCTCTTTTCTTACTTTTTGTAAAAAATATAATATTAAAAAGAGCATTTTTTTAAAAAAAAATGTCCAGTGACATGTAACCCAATTGTGTGCCACTTAACTGGCTCAATAAATGACCTGTTTCCTTAACCATGAATGCAGAAAAACTACCTGTGTCTGCAGCATGGACAGGGAGAAGGCCTATTACAGCATTAATGGAATTAGCCATAGTTTTTGCTAGTTCACTCCTTACCTAGGTTTGAACTAATTTATTTTCAGTATTTATACCCTGCTCTTCAGCCATAAAGGCTCTCAGAGTGGCTCACAAACTGTTAGAATTCAGAGACATAGCCATCTTAGTCTGCAAAGGAATCGTGCAGCATCTTTAGGGCTTTATCCCACCAGTCTGCTGCCCTGCCACAATTGTGCTAGTTTAAGAATGGCAGCATACCAGTTTAGCATCATTTCTTATGCACATTTCCCCCATGATAACACGTTGGCAATGGCTGCTGGCAACCACTTCCCAAAGCTGGCTGCTGTGTGTATGTTCCTGCTTTCTCCATCCATGGCAAAGTGTGGGGCTGCTGTGGGGAGGGACAAGCCTCAGTGTGATTTATAGTCTGGACTAGCTAAATTTGCCCTCATTACTATTATGCCACCAAGGGAGACTGCAAAGTGGTCACTGGAATCACTAATGCCCAAGTATATTAAGAATAGGATGTAGTATTCTGTGCTGCACATAATACAGTTGGCTCTCCACATTTGCAGCTTTGACTTTTGCGGATTTGATTACTTGCAGATTTGATTAATTATGTTCTCTCTAGAAATCTCAAGGTCCTCCAGAGAAATACTTGTAGAAGCTGACCATAGAATTGCGCTGGATGACTTAGGCGGGTTACAGACCGCCTCTTTGAGGCGGGCTGCACCCGCCCCTTTCCCTGCCAGATCGGGGCCTGAGCTGCCAGAATGGCAGCCGCTGAGGCCCC
Organism: Sceloporus undulatus; assembly: GCF_019175285.1. Taxonomy (NCBI): domain Eukaryota; kingdom Metazoa; phylum Chordata; class Lepidosauria; order Squamata; family Phrynosomatidae; genus Sceloporus; species Sceloporus undulatus. The sequence goes on along the minus strand of NC_056525.1, from coordinate 6,831,624 downwards.
GATCCGCCGCTTTTCAGGCTGTGGGGAAGCAGCAAAACGCCGCTTCCCCGCAGCCTGAAAAGGGGTGTCCTTGGGGCTTGGCCCCTTTCTCCCTTGCTTCGCTGGGCGCAGCCGTCTGAAGGCTGCGCCCAGCGAAGCAAAGCGGTGCCGCGGACCAGGAAGGAGCTCCGAAATGGAGCTCCTTCCTAGTCTGTGGAAAGGGCGCCCTAGGTGCCCTGCCGCGGATTGAGGATGTCACGTCTGCGCCGCCCCATCTAGAGGCGGCGCGGCCGTGACGTCCTCACGGCAGCGGCCGTATGGAAGGGCTGCCGCCGTTTAGTGTGTGATGAGCACGCACTAGGGTTAGGGCGGTGCGGAAGCACCGCCCTTTTGTAACCCTAGTGCGTGCTCGTCACGCACTAAAGTGCCGGTCTGTAACCGGCCTTAGATTCCTAGAGAAAACACTCCTCTAGGCATTTGTAGGTCCTCCAACATGATTCCTCCATGAAGAGAAGGTTAAGAGGTGATATGATAGCCCTGTTTAAATACTTGAAGGAATGTCGTATTGAAGAGGGAGCAAGCTTGTTTTCTGCTGCTCCAGAGACTAGGACCCAATGGAGCAATGGATGCAAGATACAGGAAAAGAGATTCCAGCTCAACATTAGGAGGAACTTCCTGACAGTAAGGGCTGTTTGACAGTGGAGCAAACTCCTTCAGAGTGTAGTGGAGTCTCCTTCTTTGGAGGTCTTTAAGCAGAGTCTGGATGGCCATCTGTCAGGGATGCTTTGACTGAGAGTTCCTGCATGGCAGGGGGTTGGACTGGATGGCCCTTGTGGTCTCTTCCAACTCTATGATTCTAATATTATCTTGCTAGTAATGTAATACATTGTAAACATCATTCACCTCAGTAACAGCAAACAGAGTCAAATATGGCCGTTTTGCAGTCCCATTTTTTAAAAAATAGTGTCTTACTATTTTTAATAAATCCCTTTGTTGCCTTGAAATGAACAAAGCCAAAAGAAAGGCCCCCTCCTTTTTTTATTAAAAAACACTCAAAATTTTCAGTGGCTGCAGGTTCTGGGAACTGTAATCCCAAATAAAAAACCTGTCCAAGTACTGAACAAAAGGGGCCCAGCCCATTTCACTGAGTTCTAGCCAAGACCAGAAAGGGAACCAAAGAAAAACTAGTAAGAGTCCAAAGATGCTGAAGTATAACTGTGTATCTTTTGTTTGCATGTTTGTTAAAATAAATTAACCCACATCTAAACCCAAGGCTGCACATTTAAGCTGCAATCCTATATATGCACTGTCCTTGAGAGTAACTCCCACTGAAACTAGTGGTACTTACTCCTGAACAGGCATGTATAGGATTGCACTGTTAATCTCACAAGGCTATTGAGTAACGCTTCTGGATTTTCTGTAGTATGTGCTGGAGTTTCATACGCTGGAGAGCTCTCAGGAGCCTCTGCACCAGCAGTTCTTTCTTCTCCATGTTCTTGAGCTGGACAAGGTAGCTGTGGAGTTCAATCTGGAGCTCCTCCAGGCTCTTCCTATCTCTCTTGGATTCTTGGGAGCTCTCGCTGAGGATACGTTTCAAGCGACGCAGCCTCCTGGGCACCTTGATTTCATATGGCACAAAGTCAATGACAGCATCTTGGCAATCCTCACTTCCTGGAGAAAAACAAGTAGGAGAAACCATCAAAATCCAGCAGAAAGGAGTGTGTATAAAAAGTCTGGTCTAAAGCAGAGATGGGTGAAGTGTAGTGCAGGGGCTGAATGCACTCTCTCCTCACAGAGCAATTTTCAGGCCCTTCCAGGAGTGGGGGAATATTTTTGGTCCAAAATGTCCTAGAATGACCTCCAAACCCCACAAAACAGTGATGCCTTTATTGGCCAACCAAAATGCACAAAATACATCTTGCAAGTGTACAAAGCTCCACTGGATTGTTCTTTACCAGGAAAGATGTTGAAACTCATACAGGAGAATTTTTTAAAAGAAAAATCGTAAAGGAGAAAAATAATTCTCCTTGGATTATGCACATGGCCAGAAGGAGTCCCAAGCCTGCATTTTGTCAAGATGTTGCTGTTCACTGAGTTCAGGTGTTGTTGGAGGGACATTCCTGCAGGCTGGCTTCTCCTCTTTCTGGCCATGTGGGTAATCCAAGGAGGGGAAAAAATTACGTTCCATTAGCCAGACAAAAAGATGCTTCTCTTGAGATCCAAGTTGCCTCCTTCTCATTTTGCAGAATGACTGGTAAGGGATGTGGAGGGCATTTCCATCACATTTAGAACATGCACACACACACTAGGATCAAACAAAATGTAAGCTGCCTTGAATTCCATTTTGGGACAAAGGCAGGATATAAATCTATGGATATAAATCTGATATGGAAGACAACAGCCACCAATGTAATTGGAGCTGGAGAGGATGGTGCTGCAATGTAATGAATGAAAGAAAGTATGCATTTCTCTCTAGCTTTGACAAAAGTCCAGAATCTTCTGTGTCAAAAGACAGAGGTTTGGGACTTTCCACAATCCCTGATCATTGGGCAAACAGGTTGGGATTTCTAGGAGCTGGAGGTTACAGGAACCAAGTTTGAGAACTATTGTTATAAGGGACTCATTCTGGCACATATTTCTGGTTTTAGCAGAAGGTTCAAGACCTCCTTGTGCAATGCCTTCTACCTAGCTATGCAATCGCTCCCCTGGAGCACTCCCTCATGGTTCTCTAATGCTATCCCAGCCGCCTATCAGTGGCTGGGGATTAAAAACAACCTGTCAACATCTGGCAGCTGTTGTTCAGCTTGTGGAAAAAGAAGCAGAGGAGGGTGCAGGCTGTTCCTTCTTCCCAGATGAGCCAGACAGCCACAAACCACAGTTGGGGTGTCCATGTCAGTGGGACAGAGAACCCACCCCAGGTTATAGATCAAACTTTAAAGATGCTATTGTGAAGACTGATGGAGCTGTCCAAGGTGCTGAATGCTAAGTACAGATTAAACCCAGAGTGTATTCACCATGCCACTGACATAGGAACCACCAACCAACACTGACTAGTTGTGAGGGTCTGCTGGGGCACCATCTAGCTAAGGTTGCACACCTGAGCAATGGAGCAGCATCAGGAAGACAGCATCAGTGTACTATTCTTCTGTCTGGCCAGCTGTCAAATTGGATCTGAGCTAATCAGAGAAAGCTGGTGTAAACCAATCAAACCAGACTTTAAAAAATACCACTCCTGATTTTTAAAAAAATTGATTATTCTCTCTCTCTCTCTCTCTCACACACACACACACACACACACAGCTATTATTACTATTTTCCAACCCTCTTACTGGAACAAAAATGACTATTTGAAATTAAACATTTTGACTTTAGTATTTTACTGGCAGAATTCAAATACTGTGTTAATCTGGAAAATCAGTCGGTAAAGGGATCTTATAGCATCTTTGAGACTAAGTGAAAAAGAGAAGTTGGTAGCATGCGCTTTCATAGACTTGAGCCTACTTCCTCAGATATGTGCAACCAAGCTCATGCTGCGAACTACTCACTTTCACTTAGTTTCAAATGTGCTATAAAATCCTTTTACACACAGTTTCTTAGCAGTTGTTCAATGTTGTACCAGTATCCAGTGCCAGTTGCTTCTTTTTAATTACTTTCTTTTATAATGCAAGAAATATCATTCAGAAACATATGCTTCATTTAATATAAGTTCGACCCAAACCATTTGCTTTAGAGGAGTGCCCCTTTTTTTTTTTTAGAACACTTACTATTTAAGCTAGTGGCTATAATATCTGAACAGCATTTTGCTACTTAGTTTTCTGATTCAGACCTATATTGATGTAGTTCTACACATTAATTAAAAAAACCAATCCCCATAAAACCCTGGGTTAAATCAAAAACCCTGGTTTTAATACAGTGGCATCTCTAGGGAATGGGGGGGGGGGGAGTAGGACTGCACCCCTTCCTCCCTGTCCAGCGTGATTTTACTCGGCTGTAACGCTGTACCCAGCAGGGAAAGAGAGGCCCATCCCAGAGACAAGGCCTTGTTTTCATTGCCAATGGTCTCAAAGCAAGGGGGTCTGGGAACTGTAGTTCTGAGAGCATGCAACTGTCCAAGAAAATACAGAATTACTGCACCCAGGATTTAACTGAAAGCTTGCCACAATGGCAAAACTTATTCCATGCTGTTTTTAAATGGGTGAGGGCTATGTGTGCCTCCATGCCCTGGATGAAACTTACCTGACCCATCTTCTGAGCCTTCAGAGGTCTCAGTGCCTTTGCTGATATTGCAAGCAGTGCAGAAGGTATCATGGAACTGGCTGCCAGGGACATTGACCTCCAAGTGTTGTGCAGAACAGTTCTGGTGCGTCCTGCATGGGTCCATGCTGGAAACGGAGGAGAAGGTCCCCTGAGGACACTGTGTGCATTTAGTGTCCTGCTGTGGGTTGCCTGCAAGGCAGAACAATAAGGAAAGAACATCAGTATGTCCCTAAAGAAGTGGACTGCATCTCTCAGAAACTTGCTATAAAACAAACTGGCCAGTCTTAAAGGTTGTGTATTTGTTTTTAACTGCTCTTGAGTATACTTTGACTCATGGTGACCCCATAAATGAGACACTTCCAAAATACTTTATTCTGAACACTTTTGCGCAGGTCCTGCAGGCTCAGGCCATGGCCTCCTTGATGCAGTCTTCCTCTCTTTCTACTGCCCTCTACCTTCCCTAGCATTATTGTCTTTTCTAGTGAATCTTGCCTTTTCATTATATGGTTGAAGTACAACAGCCTCAGGTTAGTTCTCTTGGCTTCCAGGAAGAGCTCAGGCTTAATCTGTTTTGGGACCCATTTGTTTGTCCTTTTGGCTGCCCATGGTATCCTCAACACTCAAAGGCTCTCCTGATTTCTTTTTTCCCCTCCCCCTTTTTATCAGCAAGCAAACACTCCCTAGACATTTCACCTACAGCTGGGTGCTGAAGAAAAGAGCGAATAGTGAAAACATGCAAAGTGAAAACATATATTCAATTGTCACAGATAGATCCAAACTTAACCTGATGAGATTTGTAGTCCAACAAGATCTGGAGGCCTATATATTCCCAACCATGTTCTGAATGGGTCTTCCACTTTGTCAAAAAAGAAAAATGCAGACCCCAAGGGCAATGCTTTGCAGGCATATGTTCCCAAGTTCAGTTCTTAGTATGTACAGGTAAGGCTAAAAAAATATCCCTTCTCCTCCTACACTTGCCAGTTGCGTCCTGGAGTCCCTTCCACTCAGTACAGCCAATATGGAAGTTGATAGACCAATATTCTGATAAGCCTTTGTCCTATTTGGAAGGGGAGGCAGAAATTCAGGATAGAGCCTGTGTATGCAAGATGGATGGCAGCTGATAATCTAGTTTCCGTTTTCCCCACCCTTTGACAGAAATCCTGAAAGAGGCTGTGAAAAAGATTTTAGTTTCCTATCCCCACCAACTGCTTTGACAGCTGAAACATCTTTTCATAGCCTCTTGTCAGGACTGGGGCTTAGAGGGGAGTAAAACTGGGGAAAACAGAAACTAGATCATCACCTGCCAAACACCTGAAACTTCCTCCCCTCTGAAATGCACTGAAATGAGACAGTGTGACAGGGTTAAGCGTATGCAGGAGGGTAAATGGCCATTGCCTTTATTCCACAGTAGACCAGCCCTGTGCTAAAGCTAGGGAATTGTTCAGCCCTCTAGATGTTGTTGGGACTACCATTCCCAGCAACTCTAGCCATCACAGTCAGTGGTGAGGAATGCTGGGAATTGCAGTTTCCCAACATCTGGAAGGCTATGTTGATTCTCCTTTTCCTCCACTACAAAAATGATTCAGTCCAAAACAGAGGCAAAGGCTTCATTCTCACCTGTGATTAGATGCCTTCTTCTATTGGACAGACTAGAAAACTTGGTCTACACAAATGATGATCACATCAGCATTTCATAAACACAAGATCATAGCAACTGATCTGAGGTTGCTGGATACAGGATGCTCCAGCACTGTTGGCCTTGTACTTCCTTCTGGGCTTCTGTAAGAAGGCCATTGTTACAAAGCCATCCAAAATCCCTGGTGCTCTCTCTTCTTTATCTTGAAGAGATCCATCAGAAATTACTGCAGTGGAATGCTTTCATCAGCAGTAAGCCTTGCCCAGCTAATGTTCCAAGCAATATGGACACTCAGAAAAGGAAAGTACACATATGCTGACAGTGCAACATGATAAAGTAGTTTCTCAGACAAAAAGAAAAGCAAAAGCATCAGTGAATGAGATCACGATTGTGAAAGTGAATGTTACTTTCAAATAGCTGAGAGTTCACCTCCTGATCAACAGACATGACTCACACACAGTACTTTTCAAGAACATTCAGTACTGAACCTATCAACTGGGATAGCAACTGGTTTTGAATGCCGGCACTCAGCCCTAGAAATCCCCAAGGAGGCTCTGAGAATTTGCAAAATCCACTTCCTTCCTTCCCTGTCAAGTGACTGTGGCATGTAGCTACATACCTTAGAGGGCAGGATACAGGTGCCAGGCACTCCATCACTTTCTTTTTAAAGGAACAAAAAAATTAAAACTGCCTGGAGACACTCAGCACCCAAGCATCCTATTGAGGAAAGGCATAGGGGGACAACTAAAGAATTTACCTTTGACCAGAAAGAGCGTGCAACCAGGTCCCTGCTCAGCTGGAGGGATTACCAGATAACCTTGGGCAAGTTACCCTCTCTCTGAAATTCCTTAGATATAGTGGTTCCCAACTCTTGGTCCTCCATTTGGACTCTAGCTTCCAGAAGCCCCAGCCAGCCAACTTGGCCAACAAGTCCAAATCAATCTGGAGGACCAAAGGTTGACAATAATGCTTGATAAGGTAAAAGGCAGTAGGAAAAGAAAAAGACCATATTCCTGATACGTGGATTCAATAAAAGAATTCACAGCTGCCCTAAGTCTTCAAGACCTGAGCATGCTACTTGATAATAGGGTGACTTGAAGGTCTCTTGTTCATAGGGTTGTCATAAGTCAAAATCAACTTGACAACAGTTAAACTTGTTCAACATGTCTTTATCTAGTTTTATCCTGTTAAATCTGAAATTACAATGGGCCCTTCCCTTACTGTACATGGGAGATCCATTCTTGATCCCCCTGCATAAGGGGAAATCCATGTACAAATCCATGCAAACAATGGGGTGCATGCTCATGGTGTGGGGCAATGCGGGCATGCGCCATTTCTTTAATTGTCATGCGGCTTCAGCTTGAAAGCTCAAAGCCACTTATAGTGCGCCTGCGTATGGTGTGGACACACTGAAATTTAAATTGTTTATATTGATTTTACTTGTACACTGCCCTGAAAAGTCTCATTTTTACATAATGCCCTGAGATTCCACACAATTCCACAATAACAGGGAAGAATATAAATATTTTAATAAAGTAAAGTAGTAAATAATAAAATTCATAGAGACAATAATATTAGCCATGTTGGCCACACAGTAAAGAACATCCAAAATTCACAAAAAGTTTTGCCTGATGAATAAACCAGTGCAACTGCGACAGCTTGCATTTTGTGCATTTTGGTTGGCCAAACAAAGGCACTGCCCATTTTATGTATTCTGGATGTTGTTGTACCAGTCTGCTCTTATAATTTTTTGCCTGCCTCATTAATACATGGATTCCTCTCTGGCTCTTAAGTAAAAAAATAAATAAATCTGTAATCCTCTGTTCTTCAAAATTTCACATTTAGCTTATTCTTTTCTATTGTGCAATTGTTTTTCTTTTAAAGCAAAGTTTGGGTGACTGCTGCAGTCTTGTTGACAGCATCCCAGTTCAGCACATGCTTTGGGCAAGGTTTCAGGAACAGGAGGAGGACAGAGAACAAGGAAGCCTAAGCTTCACTCCAGTTTTCCTATGCAGTCCACAACTCAGCAATTAGTGGGTTTGCTATTTCTGCTCGTTTTAAAATGACAAATGGATTCCGATGCCAGATCTGTCAAAGCCTTGGCAGTTAAGATCTCCATTCATCTTGCTGTTGACACAGACTAACAGTGCATGAGATTCTGGAAACCAAGACTTCAAATGGGGAAGCCCTTTCCCTGTGCAAAGACACTGTCTCTGCACTAACACAGAGATGATGAAAATATTGTAATTCAGGAGAACAATGATCTAGCCTTGTTTCATCCATTCCACTGTGGAAGCATGGACAAGAAACTTGACTGAACCCAGGTGAGCCCTGGCACATATTAAGCTCTGCTTCACTTTGAATCTCAGAAACATACCTGCACTGAAGACTTAAAACTGTCCAAGGAAATGATAATTAATCATGGTTACACTGTTAGCTAAAGATATCTGTTTGAAAACCTCCAAAGAAGGAGACTCCACCACTCTCCAAGGCAGCATCTTCCAATGTCAAACAGCTCTTATGATCAAGAAGTTCTTTCTAATGTTGAGCTGTAATTTCTTTAGAGATTTTTCCTCTAGTTTGAATCTATTGCTCCAGATCCTATTCTCAGGAGCAACAGAAAACAAGCTTGCTCATCCTTAATATTACATCCCTTCAAATATTTAAACAAGGCTATCATACCACTTCTTAACCTTCTCTTCTCCAGGCTAAACATACCCAGCTCCCTAAGCCACTCCTCATAGGGCTTTCATGGATTCCAGAGCTGTCACCATTTTAGTCACCTTCTTCTGGACATGCAGATATCTTGCAAAATTTGGGTAAGCTGTTAGAGATTCATAGGTTTCAAGAGGTGCTTAGAGTTTTCTGCCAGATGGATATAACACTGTAGATCAGGGCAGATGTACTCCATCAAACTTCAAATCCCAGAATTGCACTGGGTGGATCCAGAGCAGTTCAGATGGTACCAAACTGCTAAATACCCCTGTGTACAGACATCACACTCCTATTATAGCATCCTTGTGTACAGAAGATGCACCTACAATTATCAACTGTTCTAAATGAGCCTCAGCATCTGGGATAGCAATCTGGGTACTTGTTGTTGTTGTAGTTGTGTGCCTTCAAGTTATTTCTGGCTTTTGGCAACCCTAAGGTGACCCTGTCATGGAGTTTACTGAGACTGAGAGTGTGCGACTTGCCCAAGGTCACCAAGTGGGTTTCCATGGTTGAGCGAGGATTTGAACCCTGGTCTCCAGAATCATAGTCCAATATTCAAATCACTATGTCACACTGGCTCTTTCAACTTGGCTACTACAGGAACTTAATGTTCACATGTATGAGTTTAGTGCATGCCCATGAGAAACAAAAGGCATCCATCTACCTGCCACAGATTTAGCTTTTGTCAGAATTCAAGAAGGGAGCAGCAGAACCTTTAAAAAAACAGCATTAATCAGCTCATGCAGACACACTTTTGACAAGACAATCCCCAAAAGCAAACCAATCGGGACTCTCCTGGGTAGGAGAAGTCAGACCCTTATAGCAATAGCAACTTTATTTATATACCACTTCATACTGCACTAAGCAGTTTATAACTGTAAGCTAATTGCCCCCAACAAGCTGGGCACTTATTTTAGCAACCTAAGGAAGGATGCAAGGCTGAGTCGACCCGGAGCCCCTGGCTGGGATTGAACTCACAACCTTGTGGTTTGTGAGTGAGTGGCTGCAATACAGGCATTTAACCACTGTGCCACCGGCCTTATGAAGCTGAGAACAGAGTTCTGCATTCTCCAACTGCAATACATACCAAGCTGAGCCACCCCACTTCCCGGGGGACAGCTGGAGTGCTCTATACAGAAGTCCAGCTCCGCGTGATAGCCTGGCTTGCACTGGCACACCCGGTTCTGGGTGCTGTTGCACGGCTGGGCCTCCTCTTCCAAGAAGTTACAGAAGGTGTTGCAGTAGAGACAGTTTTCGAGGTAATTCCAGTATTCTGTGTAGTGCAGTGTGGGGCACTGTTTGCAAATTGTCGGACTTTCCCTGGTGCAATGCTGGGAGACGCAGGTCCCTGGTGGGCACTGCTCACACACAAGTCTCTCGTTAGTGTGGCTGTCTTGCCACTCATAGGTGGGATGAGAGAAGCATTGAGGTAGACCCAAAAGGAGGAGGAGGCTGCTGCAGGTCACCCACTGGAAGGAATGAGAGGAATTCAAGTTAACATCTCTTATTTAATTTTAAAAAGACAGCTAATTAAATTTAATGACTATTTCTCCAAGCTTGGATATAAATGGCTTTTTTTGGACTCCAACTTCCAGAATCCCCTGCCAGCATGACCATGCTGGCTGGGGGATAGTGGGAGCTGTAGTCCAAAGAATAAGAAAAGAAACTGCATTCACCAGGCTAAAGATCTTATTGTCTAGTAACTCTTGCTGAGCAAGTGAGCCAGCATTCTGTAGTGGTCTGAGTGCTGGACTACAACTCTGGAGACCAGGGCTCAAATCCCTACTCAGCCATGGAAACCTATTGGGTGACCTTGGGCAAGTCACACTCTCTCAACTTCACAGCGAAGCAAAAGCAAACCCCCTCTGAACAAATCTTGCCAAGACAACCCCAAGATAGATTTGCCATAACTTGGAAATAACTTGAAGGCACACACCAATAACTTGCTGGATAAACGCATCCCATATTTCTCCTCTCAGTGCAAGGTACACTTTCTTGGAATGAGTTCACATGAACCTAGAGCAGCTAGACTCGATTCACTTTCACCCCCCTTTCCACCTCCCCATAAGCTGCCAGAGAGTAAATCCTCTTGTTACTCCTGACTAAAGCAGATCCATTGAATCAGTGGGACTTACCTCACCATTAAATAACTGATTCAATGGGCCCATTCGAGCTGGAACTAACCAAGAAGATGCCAGCCATGGTTAGTGACATATGTGTGCGTAGGCTGGGACTATGTTGCAGATATAAAACTGGACAGCAACCAGATTGCAATAAACTGATACTCATATTGGGACAAGTCCCAATATGAGGTCGAAAGAGAAGGCATGAATTGAAAGTAGGCTGAGGCAAATCAGTTAGCCATTTGGCTTCTTTTTTCATACTCTTCAGAGAGAACAGCCCTTGAGAGGTACTCTGAAAACCACCCAGACTATCAGACCATACTTTTTGCCAAAAGTATCTAGCATCCCATTTCCAATCCCCTCTGAAACGCCCCACAAAAGTTAATAGCAGCCGCAGAACTCTCCATTCTTACTTTGAAGTGATATGTTATCCCATGCCTAGTCAAAGTGATTAATCAAGTAAAGCACCAGTTCAATGAATTCCTGTTTAAAGCCCTTGTTCTTGGCAAACCAGTGATAGGGTCACTTATCAGCATTTTTTGTGACTATAGACAAAGCGCTGCCAACCTGTTTGGTTTCTGTTTGAGCAAAAGAACTGCAAAGGACACAGAAGGTGAATGTGAAATTATGAAGCAATTTCTCTAGAAATTGTTGTTGTGGGGAAGGGCCAAGTTCTGAGTTTTTAAAAGTTAAAAGGTCACAGTCAGCAGGAAAAGGGAAGAAGGTCATCTACTGAGAAGAGACACTAAAGGCGGACCTGGTTCAATCAGAGGCAGGAACTAGGATCCTACATTGGTGACGAACGCCATGAATTTCCACGCCCATATTTCTACATTAAATGTGATATTAAAATCCCTGTGTTGAAACAGCAATATTGAACAACTAAACCTGGAGAGAAAATGTGCAACCAAACGCTCATCTAAATGCACAGGTGCATTCATGGACGTAATGAATCTGTGTTATCAATGAATTCTGCCCATCTGCACATAATATGCAATGAACCCATATGTGGAATAACATTTCTGCGACCTTGAATTGAATGCAGATGATCTGCATCAGATAAGATCCTCCAACTGCTTCCAGAAGGGAACTTACACATGCTTAAGATACCAACAGGATTCTAATCCAGATGAAGAAGATCTATCACCCAGTGTAAGGCAACGTACAAGAGTCTTAGAATCCTAGAGTTGGAAAAGACCCTAGGGACCCTCCAGTTCAACCCCATTCTGCCATTCAGGAATGCACAATGAAAGTGCTCCTAACAGATGGCCACCTGGCCTCTCTTTAAAAATCTCCAGAGAAGGAGATCCACCACTTTCTGTGGCAGTGTATTCCACTGTTGAACAACTCTTACCATCAGCAAGCTCTTCCTAATGTTTAGGTGGAATCTCTTTTTCTTGTAGCTTGAATCTATTGCTCTATGTCTCAGTCTCTGGAGCAGCACAAAACAAGCTTGCTCTTTCTTCTGTACGACTTCCTTTCAAATATTTAAACATAGCTATCACATCATCTCTTAACCTTCTCCTTGGTGGTTTCTAGAGCTTTCACTGTTTTAGTTGCCCTCCTCCAGCTTCTCAACAACCTTCTTGAGTCGTGGAGACCAGAACTGGACCCAGTATTCCAGACCAAAGCTGAACAGAGTGATACTATTACTTCTCTTGGTCTAGACCCTACACTCCTATTGATGCAGCTTAGAATCATATTTTTATCTGCTGCGTCACACTGCTAACACATGTTCAGCCATGACTCCTAGATCCCTTTCACAGGTACTGTGCAACATCATACGCTAATTATAACAAAGTGTTACTCAGTCGCTAAAGCATCTATGTAAGCATTTGAGTCGATCTTTGAATATTCTTTCTTTAATGTTTTTTTAAAAAGCTTCTTTAATGGTTACTTCTCCAGCAAACTAACAAACACAAAACCAAAAAGGGAACATCTCAAATAAATTAAGTCCCTATTTAAATTTCTTTCTCTCAAATGGAATGAAAAACAGAACATTATTATTAGTATTATTATTATTATTAAAATTTCCATAAATAAAAGCAATCAAAGATTCAATAGTCAAATGATAATTTTGCTCTATACAACTTCCTTACCTTATCTGCTTTCCAGAAATATTACATACAACCTAAATTAACTCAGAAAGAATGCATTGCATATCTTAGTTTTTAATCAAATCTTTCTATAATCTTTCTCTTGTTTACACAATCTTAAAGGTGGAAAAACAGAACTTTTTGTCTGTCAGGTTTTTCCCAAACCCAAAAAGGGTCTGACTGAAGGATGCTGACTGACCAGTTATAACTTCCTTTGAAAATTCAGCAAAGTCACGGCCGTTGTGCCTTAACTATGGGACACCCATCGCCTATGGCACAAATATCCACAGAAATACTATCCTGTATAAGCTCTGATTGAAACTTCAATAGTGGTGGGTTTTTTTGGGGTAGGCTCCATTTATTTTTAAAGGGTTCCTGCACACCATCTGAATTCATTCTGCCCTGTGTGACCAGTTTCATTCTAGGCACGTGGCCCAGGAGGGTTGCAGAATCTACCTCTGGCAATTTCTTCTGAAACGTCTATGAACCAGGTCAGGTTACATCAGCCTGAGAGGCTTGTGGCATTACTGGCAGCAGAAGTATGGCATTCACTGGAAAGATACAAGGCTGATAAAGCTGCAGTTGCATAATAGACAGCTTCCTCTATCTTTCATCCAGGAAATCCTGCAAACTCAACAAGACATCCCTTCAAAATTTAAACAGGGCTATCATATCATATCACCTCTTAACCATCTCTTCTCCAGGCTGAACATACCCAACTCCCTAAGCATCTCCGGTTTATAAATCAGGTTTATAAATCCATTAGTGGGACAGCAAATGGAAGCCACAAGCATTCTTACCTTGGATATGCTTCTCGTGGAAGACTTCAGCTTGCAGTAAGATTGCATACTCCTGAAAATTTTAAGTCTCTTCTTCAGTCTCCTATTCAGTCTTCAGTCACGTAGAATCCTTAACCTATGGAAAGTTTTCTCTTTGTGTGTCTACAGACAATGTGATACTTTAGGAAAGAAGGAGAAAGAAGGAGATTAGAGGCCCAATTGAGGCAAACATTGGTGTCATTCCAGCACCAAGTTTTAAAAAATGGCTTTTTATTAAAGTCTTTGGGGGCCAACAGATTTCATTCAAACTTAGAATCAAAGAATCACAGAGTTGGAAGAGACCCCAAGGGCCCTTCAAGCCAATCCCCTTCCATGCAGGAATATGCAATCAAAGCACTTCTGACAGACAGCCATTCAGACTCTGTTTAAAAACCTCCAAAGAAGGCGACTCCACCACACTTCGGAGGCAGCGTGTTCCTCTGTCGAGCAGCTCTTACTGTCAGGAAGTTCTTCTTAATGTTTAGGTGGAATTTCTTTTCCTTTATTTTGCATCGATTGTTCCATTGTCCTGTCCTCTGGAGCAGCAGAAAACAAGCTTGCTCTCTCCTCAATATGACATCCCTTCAAATATTTAAACATGAGTATCATGTCACCTCTTATTAACCTTTTTTTCTCCTGGCTAAACATACGCAGCTCTCTAAGCATCTCCGCATAATGCTTGGTTTCCGGGTCTTTCACCATTTTTGTTGTCCTCCTCTGGACACGCTCCAGCTTGTCAATATCCTTCCTGCATGGCAGGGGATTGGACTGAATGGCTCTTGTGGGCTCTTCCAACTCTACGATTCTATCTATTCATCCAGTATTTTAATATCCAGCATTTCTCCCACACCGCCCTGCTCCAAAAGGACCAGACACTGTGAATCATCTGTGTAAAATGCCAGAAGATTTGTTCAGCAAGTTGCTACATCACGTTGGCCAGAATCCTCTACATTACGTAACTTTACATATATTTAGCTATGGTGCAGAAGCACTAAGAAACCCTGTTAGGTAATTGTGAAGATGCATTCCAGGACACTGCCAAGAACATTCCAATGACCAATCATCCTCTACCGATGAGCATCATCAACCCCAAGCTGGCGCAATGAGCATTGCTTCTAGATTTTTGCAGGCTTTTCCAGGCCTCCGTCCATAGCAATGTAACAGCAGTTCTGTACCGGCAGAATTGGTCAATTCTAATTCCCTCAGACATTAAGCCTACTTACAAAGACCTAAGTCCCCAGGGTTCTGATCTTTCTACTTATCAACAGTACATGGACACCTGAACACCCATGCATCATCATCATCATCATCATCATCATCATCATCATCATCATCATCTTATTATTATTATTATTATTATTATTTATTTGTATCCTGCGCTTTCCCTAGAACTGGGACTCATTATCATCTTGAAAAACCTCAAAGCATAAAAGTCAAACATACATAAGAATTGACCAGTGTTTGTTGCTGCTGTTTGCTGTCAAGTTGACTCTGAGTTATTCCAACCCTATGAATGAGAGACCCCTCCTTCATCAGCTGCCATGCTCAGATCTTGAAAACTCAGGGCAGCTGGGACTTCCTTGACTGAGTCCATCTGTCTTCTTCTTTTCCTATTGCCTTCTACTTTACCAAGCATGCTTCCCTTTCCTAGTGAGTCAGGTCTGTCATGATATGACAGTCCGGGCAGGGAAATTTGTCATCCTGTTCTGGACGGGGTCAAACTTCCCCTAAAGGACACAGTTAGTAGTTTGGGAGTACTCCTGGATCCATCTCTGCAGTTATCATCTCAAGTAGATGCGATGGCCAGGAGTGCTTGGTACCAGCTTCGGCTGATACGCCAACTACGTCCCTGTCTGGACCGAAAGAACCTTGAAAATGTAGTACATGCACTGGTAACCTCTCGTTTGGATTTCTGCAACGCGCTCTACATGTATCAGGTTTGGAAACTTCAATTGATTCAAAATGCTGCAGCCAGATTGATCACGGGGACAGCTAGATCTGACCACATAACACCCGTTTTAAAATCTCTTCACTGGCTGCCAATCCGTTTCCGGTCCCAGTACAAAGTGTTGGTTATCACCTTTAAAGCCCTAAATGGCTTGGGCCCGGGTTACTTGAGGGAACGCCTCTCCCTGCATAATCCACCCCGCACTCTCAGAACAACAGGTACATTATTACTCAATCATCCTAAGGTGAGATTGGCGACTACCCATCAAAGGGCTTTTACAGCAGTAGCGCCTTCTCTTTGGAATGCTCTACCAGAAGAGATCCGCCTCAGTGGAACGGTGGAGGCCTTTAAAAAGGCATTAAAAATCTACCTCTTCCTACAAGCTTATCCTCCCAATTCCTTGTAATAAAAGTCTTCCTTGGTTGATCACGATGTATACATACCTAGGATTTTAATATTTTTGAATTGTATGTTTTTAGATAATTGATATTGGATCGTAACTCGTATTAATGTGTGTTAAATTGTCTTAATGTACTATTTTATTTTTATTGTACCTAATTTATATGCTGTACACCGCTTTGATCTTAGGAAAAGCGGTCTATAAATAAACAATTTATTTATTATTATTATATCTCCAAAGTATGACAGTCTCAGTTTGGTCATCTGGATTGATTTGCTCTAGGACTCATTCATCTGTCATTTTAGCAGTCCATGGTATCTGCAGTACTCTCCTCCAGCACCACATCTCAGATGAGTTCTTTTTCTTCCTATCCGCTTTCTTCACTCTTCAGCTCTCACAGCCATACATAGTGATGGGAAATACAATGGCAAGGGCAGTCCTAAACTGAGTATTCAGTGATATATCTATGCACTTCAAGATCTTGTCTAGTTCTTTCATAGCTGCACTTCCAAGTCCTAGACTTCTGATTTCTTGACAGCAGTCTCCAGCAGTCTTAGTAACTGAGCCAAGGTCTGGGACTATTTTAAACTATTATTTCAATGTCTCCGTTGTCTACTTTAAAGTTACGTAAATCATCTGTGGGCATTATTTATACATACTGCTAATCCCATTATGTGTTCTTCAACTTTACACTCTCCAGATATATTGATGCGATATCACCATAGGTGCAGAGATATCTCAGACAGCACACACAGGGCAGGCATCATTTTGGCCCTCTCTGCTTTCTGCCGACATGCCTGCGCCCGCATCTGCACTGCAGAATTGATGCAGTCTGACACCACTTTAACTGCCATGGCTCAGTGCTATGGAATCCTGGGAGATATTTCACCTTCTCTGTCAGAGAGCTCTGGTGCCACAAATTACAAATCCCAGGATTCCATCCGATTTGGCAATGCCAAACTGCATTAATTGTGTAGATGCAGCCTAGGACAACACTAATGGGGTTTTATGCCCTCAGGTGCACACTGGGGAGGAGGTGGGACCCTCCAATGGCTCCAGCCTCCTCCTCTGCTGGTGGAGAGACATGTACACCACTCACAATAACCCTTTATCTGACAGAATACTGGAAATACGATTGCACCATAGGATTTTCACAACGGGTTCTAGTGAAGCAGAAATGCAATTTAGCAATAGGGCCCTGGTGAAAAATTAGCAGGGCAGTAAATATTTCGGAAGCACATAACCATTCAAGAAGTCTGTCCTTTTTTGTTCATTTTCACACATATCTCTTTCTTGTAAATGGGACCTTCCCACTTTCCCTTTCCTTTCCCAAGCTACGCTAACAACAGAATCAGAGTTGCAAGGGGCCTCACTGGTTTCAGTGCCAAGCTCCTCTTACTGCCAAGATGATCCTTCCAATGTTCAACTGAAATCTACTTTCTTGTGATTTCAAACCATTACACCTGGGGTGCATCTACACCATAGAAATAATGCAGTTTGACACCACTTCAAGTGCTCTATCATATGGAATTCTGGGGTTTATAGTTTTACTACATCTTTGCCCAAGAGTGCTGGTGCCTTGCAAAACTACAAATCCCATGGCAGTTAAAGTGATGTCAAACTGTACTATTTCTACAGTGTAGAAGCACCTCTGGTCCTATCTCTTGTTGTTATGTGCCTTCAAGTCGTTTCCAACTTATGGCAACCATAAGACAAACCTATCATGGGGGTTTCTTGGCAAGATTTGTTCAGAGGTTTGTCATTGCCTTCCCCTGAGGCTGAGAAAGTGAGACTTGCCCAAGGCCATCCAGTGGGTTTAATGGCCAAACTGAGAATTGAACCCTGGACTCCAGAGGTTGGCTGCACCGGTTCAGTCTCCCTTATGAAGTGGTGTCCTGTTGAGGAGGGAGCAAGCTTGTTTTCTGCTGCTCCAGAGAATAGGACACAGAGCAATGGATGCAAGATACAGGAAAAGAGATTCAAGCTCAACAGCAGGAGGATCTTCCTGACAGTAAAAGCTGTTCAGCAGTGGAATACGTTCTCTCAGAGTGTGGTAGTCTCCTTCTTTGGAGGTTTTTAAACAGAGGCTGGATGGCCATCTGTTAGGGGTGCTTTGATTGTGAGTTCCTGCATGGCAGAATGAGGTTGGAGTAGATGGCCCTTGGAGTCTCTTCCAACTCTAGGATTCTCTGATTCTGTGAATAGAAGTATAGTGTCTAGATCAAGGGAAGTAATAGTGCCACTCTATTTTGCTTTGGTCAGGCCCCACCTGGAATATTGTGTCCAGTTCTGGGCACCACAATTCAAAAAGGATGTTGAGAAACTGGAGTATGTCCAAAGGAGGGCAACTAAAATGGTGAAGGGTCTGGAAACCATGAAGCCCTATGAGGAATGACTTAGGGAGCTGGGTATGTTTAGTCTGGAGAAGAGATGGTTAAGAGGTGATATGATAGCCCTGTTTAAATATCTGAAGGGATGTCATATTGAGGAGGGAGCAAGCTTGTTTTCTGCTGCTCCAGAGAACAGGACCCAGAGCAATGGATGCAAGCTCCAGGAAAAGAGATTCCAGCTTAACATTAGGAGGAACTTCCTGACCATAAGAGCTGTTCAACAGTGAAACATACTCCCTCGGAGTGTAGTGGAGTCTCCTTCCCTGGAGGTCTTCAAACAGAGGCTGGATGGCCATCTGTCGGGGATGCTTTGATTGAGAGTTCCTGCATGGCAGGGAGTTGGATTGGATGGCCCTTGCGGTCTCTTTATGATCCTATGATTCTAAGTCACAAACTCTCAGCCTCAGGGGAAGGCCAAGGCAAAATATCCTCTGAACAAACCTTGTCAAAAAAACAAAACAAAACAAAACAAAAAACCTCTGACAGGTTTGCCTTAGGGTTGCCATAAGTCAGAAACAGTGTGTTGAGCACAGTGTTTGATTCAGAGAATGAAAAGAGAAGAAGAAATGGGGTGGCTTTCACACTAAGAAAAGACGTGTGTGGAAATGAAGTGGCAAGTCCACTTTTAAAGGAGTTGTAAGCTGAACTGACATCCTCACATACCAAAGGCTTATATATATGTCTGTCCCTGACTTTCCACTCCAGCAAATGCATCTCAGGAAGTAGGCAATGTCTCTGAAAGCCCATGCTGCCAACTCCTTCCTTTCTGTGAGTCTCAAAGGTGCTGCCAGATCTCTCTGTCTCTCAAAGAGAAGAGTAAGCCTCCAGAAGAAAACAAAACCAGTCACCATTCCAGAACAGGATCTCAATCATATCTCAACAGAATCGACTGACAACATGAGAAGCAGATTCATGCTTTGAAGCATAACAGACTCAGAGGAACTGTATAGTCGGAAGCCAAGGGCATCGCAAAAGAAGAAGGAAGACAGTCCCTTTCAATAAGCAAAAAGGAAGAGAAGGGTTGCATCCACACTGGAGAGGTAACCCGGTTTGGCACCGCTTTTACTTGTTGTCTGTCTCAAGGCTATAGAATTCTGGGAGCTGGAGCTTGTTGTGGGGCTCAGAGCGGAGCGGAGCTTAAGGAAGGAAGGCCCCACAACAAATTCCAGCTCCCAGAATTCCATAGCCTTGAGCCAGGCAACAAGTTAAAGCGGTGCCAAAGCAGGTTACCTCTCCAGTGTGGCTGCAGCCTTTGCCTCTCCTCCTCCTCCTCCTCCTCCTCCTCTTCGTCTTCTCCTTCTTCTTGGCCTCCCTCCCCTCCATCCAGTGCCCCGGACTGAAGAAGGCCTCCTCCCTCCCTCCCTTTGGTCGCCCAGCAGCAGAAGAGAGGGCGCCTGCAGCTCCTGATGCTGCTGCGCACAAGCCTGGCTCACCTCTCCGCCGCCGGGGCTGCGCGCTCTGGCTCTGGCTGCCTTGGCTGGCCCTGGCCCGCCTTCCTTTCAAGGCTTCAGAGGCCCTCCCGGGGGAGGGGGGAGGGCCAGGGCCAGCCCAGCAGCCCCTGCCCTCGCCTCTCAGCCTTCCTCAGCAAGAAGGGAAGGGAGGAGGAGGAGGAGGAGGAGGAGGAGAAGCCCCAGGGCTCCCCGGGCCAGTCTCCCTCCCTGCCCCCCTCCAAAGACAGGATTTGCCCAGAGGGAAAGAGTGGAGGGCCCTGGCCTGTGTTGCCCTATGGGTGGTAAGCATTCCCCAATGATTCCCTAGGGCTATATATTCCCCCATGTTTCCCTATGGGCAAGTATTCTTCAGTGTTCCCTATGGGTAACTATTCCCCAATCATAGAAATAGCGAGTTGGAAGAGACCACAAGCGCCATCCAGTCTCTCCCTAAGAAGAGACTCAGGGAGCTGGGGATGTTTAGCCTGAAAAAGAGTAGGTTGAGAGGTGATATGACAGTCCTGTTTAAACACTTGAAGGGATGCCATATTGAGGAGGGAGCAAGCTTGTTTTCCGCAGCTCCAGAGAACAGGACCCAGAGCAATGGATGCAAGCTCCAGGAAAAGGAGCTTCTTGACAGTAAGGCCTGTTCCACAGTGGAAGACACTCCCTCGACAATCTCAGAGTGGAAAAACCACAAAGAAAAAAGCCACTATTCTTTTTACATGAGAGAACACCTCTCTAGGAATCTCCAGGTCCTCCAGTGTAGCTCTGTGGTCAACGTCTGCCAGAAATTGACCATAGACTCATGCTGGAGGACCTACAAATGCCCAGAGAAGTGTTTTCTCTAGGAAGGTCTAGGTTGTCCAGCCCAACTCTATGGTCAACTTCTGGCAGAGTTGCACTTGGGAACCTAGAGATTCCTAAAGAGAATATATTCATCAAAACGGCAAATGGTCAAATCTGCAAAAGTCAAAGCTGCAAATGTGGAGGGCTAATCATATATAGTTTCATGGGTGTGTAAAGAGAAAAGACCTCTATAAGTATCCTATAGGTTGCCTTACATGAGGAGATGGGTGTGTAAATAAAGCCACATGATACAGTGAGATAAATGTGGAGCTCATGGAGGACGGGGCAGAACCTAAATGTGTCTCAGAAGTTAATCATGGTTGATGACTCCTCAGCATTTCCTTGAAGACCTCCAGCTATAGAAGCCCACTGGCTTGCACAGAATTGATCCAGAAGGATTTCATCATTCAAAACATTCCTCCTCATATTGAATCACACAGAATCACAGAGTTGGAACTGAATCTGCTACTTGCATTTCCCTGGAATCTCCCTTTTTATCACTTAATTTTGCCTTCTGGGGTAGCGAAGAACAGAGAGTCATTTGTTCAAAAATCACAGTTACGTCTGCCTCCCACGTTTGTGGCTTTGACTTTTACGGATTTAATTATTCATAGATTTAATTGATGCGTTCTGTCTAGCAATTGCTAGGTCATCCAGGGTTACTTTGCTGGAAGTTGACCCTATTAGAGTCACATTGGGGGACCTAGAGATTCCTAGAGAAAACACTTCTCTAGGCATTTTGAGGGTCCTCCAGAGTCATTCTATGGTCAGGTTCCAGCTGATGTTGACCATAGAGTTGTGCTGGAGGACCTAGAGATTCCTAGAGAGGTTTCTCTTCCATTAAAAAACCAGTGAGTACCTTGCTCTTAGTGGCAAATAATGAAATGAAATAATTAATTCTTTGATTTTCAGAACTATTGTGCTATATAACAGAGCCCAAAACGGCAGAATTAATGCAGTTTGACTCCGCTTTGACTGCCATGGCCCATTCCTATGGAACCCTGGGATTTGTAGTTTGTTGTCGCTCTCTGACAGAGAAGGCTAAATATCTCACAAAACTGCAGATCCCAGCATTTCATAACAGGGAGCCATGAAAATTAAATTAAATTAAACTTCTCTGCTGTCGCCCCCAAACTCTGGAACGACCTGCCGGATGAGATCCGTCGGATAACATCATTAGACAGCTTTAAAAAAGCGGTCAAGACGGATCTCTTCCGGCAGGCCTTTCCAGATTAACCATCCCGGCCCAGGTTCCCTGATTCCCTCATTCCTCCCGTGGCCCCATCTTAGAGATGGTTGAGGATTAACAGAGGGATATCAGGGTTTTTAGTTTTTAGTTTTAATTGCTGTTTTTATCCTTGATATTGTATTTTAATATGTTATACTATTTAATACTGTCTTAAGGGGGGGAGGGATAAAGTGTTTTTAATTGTCATATTTTATATTTTACTGTTGTTAACCGCCCGGATTGGTTTGCCAGAGGGCGGTATACAAATAAATATTATTATTATTATATTATTATTATTCACACCGTTGGTCTTCAAGGTGCTACAAGATCCATTTGCCTACTGATATTCCAGTCTAACATGGCTTTATCTTGCAGAGGTAGCTGTTTTTTGGCCATTTAACAAATCCAAACAAAAATCCATCAGTGATCCCTTTATTTGCCAACCAAAATGCACAATATACTTGTTGCAAGCTTTCAAAGCTCCATGGGCTTCTTCATCAGGCAAGATGTTACAAACCAAACAGGATGGTTTTATGGTTGTATGGCTTTATCTTTGTTTGGTTACAGTTACCAAGAACAAACCCAAGTACCTTCAGGAGTTTACCCAGACACCACTGCAACAGCTTCAGTGAGAAGCCTCACTTCTTAGTCTACAACTCTCATCCTCAGCTCAGTAGTGGTCCAGCTGTTAACATCTGGGCATGTTGCTAGCAAGAATAGCACCTGTTTGTCTGTTGGCAGAGGCCCAAGTCAGGACAACCTGCAATAGATTCAGGACCTTGAATAATTCAGTTAAGGTTCAAGCTAAAATCCAGAGTAGATTCACTGTCCGGATGACATGGGCACCACCAGCCTTCACTGCTTTTAAGTCCATGCTTTGCTTGTATAAAGTGATTGCCTTATTCTTCAGCATTGCCAGTTTTAGAAAAGGATCATGTCCATAGAGTCAACAGCCGTGGCAGATGGTGGCATCCATAGGGCAGTCAATTGGTTGTATTTTATCCTAAAGGAGCTGTCCAAAGTACTGAACGTGTTGTTATCATTATTATTATTATATTTCTTTCTATCCTGTCTCTGCCAAAACTGGGACTCAAGGCAGCTTTCAAGTTTTAAAAAATATATATACAAACATATAAAAAGTGAACATTAAAATAGAATTATTCATACTGTTAAAACAATTTACATCTACACTTTTCAAAGATTTTTTTAAATTAACACAAATGATAAGTTAATAAATCAATTTCCCTATATATTTCTACATTTTTGTTTGCTTACGGAAACATCATCTATGCGCTGCTTCACTATCTTGGGCAGATTTCCTCTCTGACATTCTCCCTAAATTTCTTTCTCCTTCCACGCACTTCCCATCTAGCCTTGTTAGTGTTTCATTTAATCCCCTTGATCTTCACGTAATTGTTATATCTGCACTTTAAAAACAAAATGCAATTAGAGAGATAAAAAAGCAATTAAACGCAGTCAGTTTAAAACAATACAGCACCATCAGCCCATTCTTTAAAAACTTTTTTGCAACTACTTGCAGTCAGTGAGTCAAGTATAGAAGATTCGATTCATTGGTTTTGCAACTACGTGCAATTACCCAGGTGATCTTACGGTAGCTCATAGTGAGGCACATACTTGCCAAACCAATTAATGAAATCTATCAAATTATTATATCATTATAGCAAATTATATACATAGGTCCCAAGCTGGGCTGCCCGGGTTGCTGCATATGTCACTGATGACACCCAGATGATTGACATGCATTTTGATGCTGCACAAACTAGTGGGGACAACAATCATGCCAAAAAAGAAGCGATTACAAGGGGATAATGAAAAGATCCACTTGCATAGTGGGAACGACTGACCTTTTGGAAATGATTTACCAACATGGAGCGAAGGCAAATCCCAAACTGGTTTAACTGTAAGTGGGAATGAGCCCTAAGTCTAATCAGTGTCCTTTTTTATTTCTCTTCAGTCAACTTGGCACCATCTAGCGTTCAGTCTTGCATTGGCAAGTTTAAAAAAAGATCCACTTTTCAACAGGTTCCACTTTTTTATTACAGTATTCTGGTCCCTAAACTATCAGATTAGTGTAGTACATGTAGTACATATAGGCCACAGGAAGTATTTGTTGCCGTTGTTGTGTGCCTTCAAGTTGCTTCCAACTTATGGCAACCCTATGGTGAAGTTTTCTTGCCATTGCCATCCTCTGAGGCTGAGAGAGTGTGACTTGCGCAAGGTCACCCAGTGGCTTTCAATGGCTGAGTGGGGAATCGAACCCTGGTCTCCAGAATCGCAATCCAATGCTCAAACCACTATGCCACGCTGGCTATAAGTATAGGCAGTATACATATGTAATAATAATTTCATATAATGTTATATTATGTGTTGTTTTATTATGCATTTGTGTATTGTCTCTTTCTTTGATTTTATGTAGCTGTTGGAGAAGGCCTTTTAGAGCACATTCAGACTGAAACACATTGAGCTTTTCAAAATACCCTTTTTTAACAGTAAAAACATCCATCAGTTGTACACCTTGAGATGCATTTCTGGTTTCTTCTGCAAACTACAATGAACTAGGTCTACTGGGTCATGATATTGTAATAATATTTTAATAATTTAATTCCTTTTTAATTTACTTTTTTCTGCATTTTTAATTGTACTGTTTTTTAATGTTGTGAAGTCGCTCTGAGTCTCAGTTCTGGCAAAAAAGTGGGATACAAATTATTATTATTATTATTATTATTATTATTATTATTATTATTATTATTATTATTTTAACAATTTTTATTAATGCCTTATTTATTTATTTATTTATTTATTTACATCCTGTTTTTTTTCCAGTGTGAGACCCAAAGCAGCTTCCAGGGTAGGCTTTTTAAAAAGGAGCTAAAAACCCCCCCACAACTGTTTAAAAATAGATAAGCGATCAATTTAAAAACATTAATTTTTAAAAGCATTTGAAGCATAAAAGCGAAGTTGCAAGACACACCTTTTACCATATATAAAATTTGTTGTTGGTTGTGAGCCTTCAAGTCGTTTCCACTTTATGGAGACCCTAAGGTGAACCTATCATGGGTTTATCATGGCAAGATTTGTTCAGAGGAGGCTTGCCATTGCCTTCCCCTGAGGCTGAGAGAGTGTGACTTGCCCAAAGTCAGCCAGTGGGTTTCATGGTCAAGATGGGAATCAACTTGGTCTCCGGAGTTATAGTCCCAACACTCAAACCACTCCACTATGCTGGCTCTGGACCACATAAAATTCAGCTCTTTAAAACAAAAACTTATGTTAAACATAAATTTCTTTTGGGAAACATACGATTCCTTTAAAAATAAAAGAGAGCATTAATCACTTTCTGTAATCAGAGCATGAATACAGCATTAGTCAAATTAGTAAGGTTTATATAAACAGATGGTAGCTTCCACTGCTTTAAAAGATGCTGATCACATCCCCAGGGAAAAGAAAGTCAAACCAATCCAAAATATCCTCCATCAATCTGACTTTCTCTAGTATTGGAGTCCAAATCAAGGCTGGTTGGAGCCTCTTTATGGCCAAAGGGTGAAACAGCATCTTCATGGATTGCTGCAGCTCACAGATGCTTTTCACAGTAACAGAAAAGCATCACCAAGTCTTTTCTGGAAAGATTTTAAGATTGGCAGGGAAACAAATGTTCTTTGCTTCCCTTGTCATGGTGAAAACAGCTTGAAAAATTACCTAAAGGTTCATCTACACTGTAGAAATAATGCAGTTTGACACCACTTTAACTGCCTTGGCTCCATCCTACACAGTCCTGGGAGTTGTAGTCTTGTGAGGGAGTAGCACACTTTGGCAGAGATGGCTAAAGACTTTGCAAAACTACAAATCCCAGGATTCCATAAGATGGAGCTGCAGCATTTAAAGTAGTGTCAAGCTGCATTATTCCTACAGCGCAGATGCATCTTTATTCACATTGTTTAATGAGTAAGAAGTAATTGACTACTGCTAACATTGTTGCAATATTTAAAAAGCGATTGATTGAATAATTCAACTGTATGATGGTTTGGCCATTGGACTACAACTCTGGAGGCCAGGTTCAAACCCCCACTAGAGTATAAAAATCAATTTGGTGGCCTTGGGCAAGTCACACTCTCTCAGCTTCAGAGGATGGCAATGGCAAACCCCTTTTGAAGAAACGTGCCAAGAAAACCCTATGATAGGGTCACCATAACACAGCAACAACAACATTATTCATTACTTTCCCACTGTTCCTTTAAAAAAAATAAAATCTAATGATCAGTAATAGAATGGCAAAAAAAAAAAAAAAATACCTTAGAGCACTCCAGTTGAAATCCTTCTAAGCTGTTCCTCACGGGATGTGAGTTCCAGACCTTTCACCATTTTGATCACCCTCCTCTGGACGTGCTCCTCTGGACCTTGGAGGTCTTTAAACAGAGGCTGGATGGCCATCTGTCAGGGATGCTTTGATTTGGATTTCCTGCATGGCAGAATGGGATTGGACTGGATGGCTCTTGCGGTCTCTTCCAAGTCTATGATTCTATGATTTGTTGAATTTTTGGAATTACTTGCAATTGGATAGAGCAGTGGGACACTTTGATTTGGGCTCCCTCAAAACATCTGCATGCTCCGTGCTTTCTCTCCCCCTCCCTATAAATCACAAGATTAGGATGCTATCCTGCAGTGATGTGTTCAAGTCTTTTAGTCCCCGTCTCAAGTTCTTGCAAGATAATTTAAAGTCAAATGTCAAGTTGAGTTTTAAGTCTGGAAGCAACTTTATCAGGAAAAAAAAGGAGGTGGGGAGTGTTTCTTGGAGGGGAATAGCAAATGGTTTAGGCAATGGACTTGAGGGGGGTTGAGGTCTGCTACATTGGCGGAGCCTTCTAAAAGCTTTAGAAGGATCTTTCTGCCTCAAGTCCATTGCCTAATGCATTTGCTGTTACTCTCTAAGAAATGTGGCTCACACTCTGGTCAGGTCTGGTCTGCTGCTAAAAGTCAATGATGCCAGCATGTAAGTCACTACTAAAATATACCAGTCATGAGACTCTAGTCAGTATATCACTTACTGCCAAATTGAGTCCAAGTTGGGTCATTGGAGCGACTTGAGTCCAACTTGAATCCAAGTCAATTGACTCGAGTTTACATCACTGCTATCTTAAAAAGAAGCTCACTTTCTTCCCAATAATATTTAGATTGCTTTTTTCTCTGTCAAGTAGCTGGACCTGTGTATTGAATTATGCACATGCAACTCATGAGTAAAACTACTTTTCACCCCTTCTAAGAAAACATAAGTCTAATTTCTTTTATTCAGCGAAATACATGTATGGGGGGGGGCAGTCGTTCTGTTCTATGTTTGGTGCCTTTGGACAGTTTTAGATATTCACCAAACCTTGATTTTTAACTAATCCCAACAGCTGGCTCATGAGTTGCCCACCCCTGTTCTAACAGCTGCAGAACAATAGCTTTTTATCAAGCAAACAAAGTTGTAAACAATCTAAAAAAGGTTTTTCAGGAGCTATTGGAAAACAAGGTAACAACACAAACCTTGCTATCAAGAATTATTGTTGTTATTTGCTGTCATGTTGGCTTCAATTTATGGTGAAACTATGCATCTTGCAAACTCAAGCCAACTGTGGTTTCCTTTCTTAAATCAGTCCAGCTATAATAATAATAATAATAATAATAATAATTTTTATTTCTATCTTCCCACCTCTCCCAATGGATCAAGGCGGGATCACAGCAGAGTTAAAATTACACTTACAATATTGCAGCATTCGTTACTGCACAATTAAAACCACAGCTAAAAATATAAAAACATAAGAACATAAAAGCATAGAAATATAAAACATCAATCAATCACGGGGTCAGCTGCTCTCATTCCATACTAATGGTCTTCATAGGAGGTCAGGAGGGTATGCGCGGTGAAAGAGGTCTGTCTTTACTGCCTTCTTGAAGGTTTCTAGGGACGTAACAAGGCGGATCTCCTCTGGGAGTCCATTCCAAAGTCTAGGGGCAGCTATACTGAATGCCTTTAGGGAAGTGGACACATGCTTGGATGGTGGTATCTCCAGCAAGTTCTTCCCACTTGTTCTAAGAGTGTGAGGCAGATTGTATAGTGAGACACGATGCCATAAGTAACCCGGACCCAAGCCAAGTAGGGCTTTAAAGGTAATAACCAACACCTTGTACTGTGCCCAGAAGCTAATTGGGAGCCAGTGTAGTTGAAGCTTCCGAACTTGATACAAGGGTAGCCCCATGTAGAGCGCATTACAGAAATCAAGGCGAGAGATTACCAGAGCATGTACTACAGCTTCCAGGTCCTTTTGGTTGAGGTAGGGTCACAGTTGGCGTATCAACCGAAGTGGTCAATGGTATCGAAAACCACTGAGATGTCCAAGAGCACCAACAGGGTCACACTTCCCCTGTCTGTGCCCAGATGGAGATCATTGATTAAGGCTGTATTGTGGTCTTCCTCTTTTCCAACTGCCTTTCACTTTTACCAGCATTATTATCTTTTCCACTGATTCATGTCTTATGATGAATCCAAAATATGACACCGTTATGATGAATCCAAATCATGATACTTTCTAGTTGGGTTCAAAGGGTTCAGAGCTCAGACCCATTTATTTGTCTTTTTGGCAGTGCATGATTTCTGCATAAACGCCAAGTATTATAATTCAAGATTACAGTTTAGTAAACGGATAACAAAAATGACGAACAAAGCAGAAAATATGCACATTCATGTGTTAAAATTCTTTATAAGATTAGATGCTGCAGTGACTGATGAAATTTTGGAGAATGAGGAAGAAACTACCTACTCCCTTAGTCTTTGGTGTTACAGGAATTACAGGGATAACATCATATATTTTATAAGGGACTTTTTAGGCTGAGGGATTAGGAGTTCTTTGCCATTTGCCAGCAAATCTGCTTCTCTTTAGAGATCCCTTTTATCAATTTCTGGTTGCCTGGGATTCCAACTAATGACTCTACTATGAATCAACTAATGAATCTAAGTACAAACAGACAGTGTGAGCATTAACACTCCACTTAAGCATTCTTAAATCTTGAAATTTCGGGATATTAACATGAAAAAATGAGCAGGCTTTCTGATAATCTTTTAGGGTATTTATTATATGCAGGTACATACACACTCCCCTTAGGGAGAAAGATAGATATTTCAATGTCTAGGCACAATTCTTTCATTAAATTATATTGCAAGTGAGGCATCATCCATTCATTACGTTCCATTATAGGTAAGGTGTTACACTTTCATAAAGACAGTCTTCCATGTTTATATCACCCGCACTTCCTTAGCAAGCATCTCTACATTTGCTCATATGGGAGCTCAGTGTCTTAAATAATATTAGAATCATAGAGTTGGGAGACGCCACAAGGGCCTTCCAGTCCAACCCGCTGCCATGCAGGAATACACAGTCAAAGCATTCCCGACAGATGGTCATCCAGCCTGTTTACAAATATACAAATAAGGAGATGCTACCACTCTCCAAGGGAGCATGTTCCATTGTTGAACAGCTCTTACCCTCAGGAAGGTCTTCCTAGCGTTGAGGTGGAATCCCTTTTCCTATAATTTGAATCTATTGCTCCTTGTCCTAATCTTTGGAACAACAGAAAACAAGCTTGTTCCATCCTCAGTATGAATGTACAATGCAATATTGTGGTGTCCTAACCCAAGTTCCAGAGGAACACACAGGCATCCAAAGGAGATAATATCACTGGGCATTGCCAATGACAGAATCATAAAGTTGGAAGCTGTTTGACAGTGGAACACACTCCCTTGGAGTGTAGTTGAGTCTCCTTCCTTGGAGTTCTTTAAACATAAGCTGGATGGCCATCTGTTGAGGGTGCTTTCATTGAGAGTTCCTGCATGGCAGAATGGGGTTGGACTGGATGGCCCTTGGGGTCTCTTCCAACTCTAGGGTTCTGATTCTATGAAGAGACTTCAAGGGCCATCCAGTCCAATCCCCAGCCATGCAGGAACTCACAATCGAAGCATCGCTGACAGATGATCATCCAGCCTCTGTTTAAAAACCTTCAAAGAAGGAGACCCCACCATTCTCTGGGGAAGTGTGTCCCTCTTTCCAATAGCCCTTACTGTCAGGAAGTTCTTCCTAATGTTGAGGTGGAATCTCTTTTCCTGTAGCTTGCATTTGTTGCTCCATTGTCCTATTCTCTGGAGGAGCAGAAAACAAGCTTGTTCCATCCTCAGTATGACATCCCTTCAAATACTTAAACAGGGCCATCGTTATCACCCATGATTTCATGTCCTGTGCTGCAGATGTACATCAAAGGAACAATACTTTTTCTACTCTCTGATGGTAGTAGTAGTTGTAGTAAATAATAAATAATGCTGACAGATATTGATTGCCAAAGAAAGCTTCATGTGGAGACTCAGGGATAAATTTCCCTTCTGGGCCCCTGCCTCCAGAGGTTCTTTGTTCCTAAAAATGCAAATTACTCCCCCATTAGCCCTATATTTCTGATGTGCTGTGCAATAACCAGATTGACAAATTCTTCTGTCTTGCCTAACCCAACTCGTGTGCTTTCAACAGAGATGTGTGGCTGGGGGCATTTCTAAGTCCTGGAAATAATATAAAAGGGAATAATATTGAGCCAGCTTCGTGCCCAGGTTAATGCAGGGCAAGGCATCCCGGAAAGGGTGTGATTATGTTCAGGAATCTGAGCATTTTCTTTTCCAGAAAATCCCTCGCCTCTTTGTTTCCTTGGAAATGTACATGTTTCTCCCCAGGGGTGAGAAGTAAAGCCCTCTCCCTCTGAGCCTGGCAGCCACAGCCATCTTTTCTGTCAGTCCTGGGACTGGGATGGAGTAAAAGGGTTGCACAGGGGCAGGGGCTCTGCGATGGTGTGGGGCATTGCCATTCTTGTTTTATTCATTTGCACCCTGCCTTTCCCCTCAATACTGGGACTCAAGACAGTTCACAAATTATTAAAACCAATACAGATTCTCCACTCAGCCATGGAAACCTGCTGGTTTCTCAGCCCAGGAAATCATGTGATAGGTTAGCATAAGGTTCACCGTAAATTGGAAATGACTTAAAGGCACACAACAACAACAACAACAACAACAACAACATATTAGAAGCATGGAAACAATCAGTGTGTGTGTGTGTGTGTGTGTTTGTTGTTGTTTGCCGTCAAGTTGACATGAATGAGATACCTTCAGGATGCCTTCTTATCAACAGCCCTGCTCAAGTTCTGTAAACTTTGGTATGGGCTTCCTCTACTGAGTCAATCAATTTATAATGCAGTCTACTTCTTTTTCTACTGCCTTCCCTTTTATCAAAGCATTACCATCTATTCCAATGAGTCACACTGACTTATGTCCAAAGTACAATAGCCTCAGTTTAATCACTGTGCATCTGTGTTAATTTAAAAAATAGTTAACCTACAGAGTTAAATCCATTTAAGACACAGAATATCAAAAAACCCAACAAAACAGCACATCATTACAAGCCCATCCGAGTCAGTTGCTAAAAGCCTGATGGAACAGGAAAGTCTCCAGGTGGGTCTACACTGGCCAGAATACTCTGGGCTGCTCCTGGAGTATTCTGGCTGCAAAGATGACCTGATTTCCCCATTACAGGGGCACTCAGGTGTGATGCCAGGTGGCTGGCTGCAAATGTGTCCTTCTGTGTCCGCAGTCACTTCCTCTGAGGTTGAAATCAATCCCGTGGCTGGGCACCTCTTTGTGAACTCAGAGTAAGCAACTTGTGCCATCGGCGATGGTGCCCAGCAGAACAGCATGTTAGGAAGGATCGAATTAGGGGAATTTAATTAGCTCAAATTTACGAGAGGCGTGTCCTAACAACGCACGCAGCAGGATCGTGTCCCTATGTGTATACCAGAGGTCATCTAGTCCAACCCTAAGAAAGAGAGACTCCAATGCCAGTGAGGTGCAATTAAAATATGAACATTTATTAAAGCCACTCAACAAAAGGGATCACGCATGCACACACACATTCAATGCTAAAGCAAGGGAGGGGAAGAGTTGGGTAAAGGAGAAAGGATAGAGGCACCGTTGAAATAATGATCTGAGAAGTCTTCTCCAAGCGACGGATGTGAGGGAATTGGAAAGTCAACACGGCCGCGGGAACAGGGAAAGCAAGCGGCGACCGCGGTGGCTAGGAGCTAAGTTCCAGTGGGCTAGCTAACAAGAGGCCCGAAAGAGACAGTGGGCTTTGGCTTGCCCAAGTGATTTCAGTGGGGCGCAGTGCCTAAGAGAGCTCCGGAGCAGTTGCTCGACAGAGTTGAGGTTTGGAACTGTAGCTCACAAAGCCCACTGAAGGGTGAAATCTGGGTCTTATTTATACTGCGAAACATAGCCTCAGGCTACAGCTATCTGGGAACAAAGGTCTTGATGGCTATCTATTGACTAAGTCTAAAGTTAAACAATAAATATACAAAAGGGGTCTGCTACTTCTTTGGGAGAAGAATACTATGTAGATGGCTGAGTACTTAATACCATCAATAGGTGAGGCAAACTTCTATTGTCCTCATTCTTTGGGTTGTTTGCGAAAACTGGAAATGTGACTCCCAAAACTGGTTTTAAAGGTTTAACTTGACCTTCTGCTTATAGCCATGCCTTACTAGGCTACCTGGCTACGTGGTCAGCTCACTTTTGGGATAATGGTGGCTGCAATGGGGTCAGTCAGGGGTCATGATTTTTGATCGCTTGGCACCCAAAATTTATATAAAACCCAACTTGGTAACAAGCAGGGCGCTTTAAAAGATAAATTTTAAACTGGGTTAAGAAAGAGATAGTTCAAATTCAGCATGGAACTGCCTTCATATCATGATGACAGTCCATAGTCAAACTGGGGCATTAGCCAGAGGACAGATTGCAACAACGGCAAGGGGAGACCAGTTTAAATGGCCCTTGACTTCCTGGTGGAAGGAGAGAAAGGATGGGGCCATCCTGGCCTGATTAGGGAGGGCGTTTCAAAGGCCTGGAGGGGGAGGATCATTAGGGCTGGGGTCACCCGCTGCAGTAACTCAAGGGGTCACCCCCACCATTGACCTCCTCCCATACAGAATCCTTAGTAACGTTTTTTGTACTAATGTACTCATAAATTGTAATTTCCAAATATCATTGAATGTAATGGTAATAGTTGTGACATAAACTGGTAAAATTAAAATTATCTTTAAATTACAACATCATATGCCCAGAATAAATGTGTTTACATATACACAGTTTCATGGGGTTAAAGTGAAAATTTGGTAAAATGTGATGCTTTTTAAAGATTTTTTTTAAAAAAATCAAACATTTTTTAATTTAAAAAAATTAAACATTCAAATTTGAAATTTGAATGATTTCTTTTTAAAAAATTGAGCCCTTGGATCAAGCTCACAACATTGTGGCTGCAACACTGTCATTTAACCACAGTGACACCAGAGCTCCAAGTATTAAAGTCCTAAGCCATTTATGGCTTTAAATGGCATCTATAACACCTTGAATTCAGACCAGAAGCATATTGGCAGCCAGGGCAAATCCTTTAGAACTGGTTTTTGTGTGATGTTCCAGCCAACAGTCTAGCTGCTGCCTTTTGCTTTAGATGCAGTTTCTGATTCACCTTAAAGGGCAGCCCCAGGTAAAGTGCATTGCAGTAATCTAATTGGGAAGTTACCAATCGCTTGCTTCAGATTGCCTTGGAAGCTGATGAATTGGAGGTTTTTAAGGTTGGACTGGCTTCTTTCTGGAGTGCTTTAGTTGCGTATTTCTGCATGGCCCTTGTGGTCCCTCCCAAGTCTAAGTAGTTTTACCCATGAATTGCATGTGCATAATTCAATACACAGGTCCAGCTACTTGGCAGCGGAGAAAAAAAAATCTACATATTACTGGGAAGAAACCGAGGTTCTTTTCAAGATAGCAGTGATGTAAACTCAAGTCGACTGACTTGTACTCAAGTCAGACTCAAGTCGCTCCAGTGACTCAACTCAGAGTCGGTTTGGCACTAAATGATTCCGCCTTCCGAACAATGAAAATCTGCTGCCTGATGCAGCCACCTCATTCTCCCAAATGTCAGGTTCCCTCCTCTGGACGCGCATCCTATAATCATGGAGCAATGTCAAAGACTTACTGCAGCCCCCCCTCCCCCCCCCGCCTTTCACAAAGGTATCCAAGGTGGAAATGAACTTCACTAGTGAACTGGAAGATTCATAATACGTGGAATCTGCAAATACATGGGAGAAATCTGCTAAATATGTACTGAATCATTCACCATATGTCTGAATGATTAATGTGTTCAAATGAATAATGATTTAAAGATAAATCCCATTTCTACTGATTGTGTGGTCATTATCCCAGGATAGAGAAAAACTTACCCAGAAAATGCATGTCATCCTAGCTGTCACTTAAGGCAAAGTTTGTCCTCCTCCTCCTCTTCTTGGGAAACTTGTTCAATCATACATGACATTTTAAAATTAATACATGAATGAATGAAAGTAACTCCTATCACTCTAATAGATCTGGCATTCTAAATAAACACTTTGTCTTAGGACAGAGGGACACATCATCTACTGATTTATTTCGTTGGAACTAAATGAATTCCTTTGGAAATAGGTGTGTTTTCTTAATAAATCTATTTATTTCATTTTTTTTAAAAAACCCAAAGACACCACCCTCCCAAAACTATCTTCAGAGAAAGAGGCAAAGTTGATGGATGAAAGCAGTCCTTTGACACAGCTGCTGGCCACAAGGGTTTCCATGATGAACTATGGACTTCCTCAATAGACTGGTTTTCTGGGCTAGATAAGAGCCAAATACACCCATAACAAGGCCAATTTTCTGATATTTGTATGTGTGTGCCCTCAAATAGTTTCCAATGTAGGGTGACCCTAAAGCAAACCTATAATGGGATTTCCTTGGCAAGATTTGTTCAGAGAGTGGTTGCCTTTGCCTACCTCTGAGGCTGAGAGAGTGTGACTTGCCCAAGGTTACCCAATGGCTTCCATGGCTGAGCAGGGGTTTGTACCCTGGTCTGCAGAGTGATTGTCCCTTGGCCTGGGAAGGGAAGAAGCCAAACGTGGAAGATTATCTCTGCTCTCCTCAGAAACATACTTCTCTCCTCAGCAGTGCATCTTTCCTAATTCCAGCCGTTTTCCCATGATCCAAATACTGTAGTTCTTTAGATTAAAGAAAATAGCTGGAAAGAACTCTCTGTCTCTCCAAGAAGGGAACGGGTTCCTGGAAACCCCCCGTGCCAGAAACGCAGGATCTGCTAGCCAGCCAGGGCTTGTGAACAATCATGCAGTACATGCACTTTAAAAATAGTGCCCTTATGAAAGAAGTTGACTGTCCAAACACAAAACATGGGCACACTTTTCTGTCTCTCTCAGGGACCTATGAGTCACAATGATTCTACAGCATTTGTTTTCATTATTGTTTTAGAAAATGTGACTAAGGTTAGATGAATGGGTGTCATATCCTTCCATTTTCAAAAAAGGACTCCAATCTCATCTTACAAAGAGATAGGTAGTTTTGGCTGCAGGGAGAAAGGAGTGTCAATGCCTTCTTACCACAATATAACAAGGAAATTGGTGATAGCAGGGGGCTTTTTATACAGTCAGGAGTTGGCTGGAATCTCCATTTTTGGAGGTTTCTGAGCAGAAGCTGGGTGGCCATTTGTCGGAACTGCTTTGTTTGCGTCTTCCTGAATGCCAGAATGGGATTGGGCTGGATGACTCTTTTGGTCTCTTCCAACTCTAGGTTTCCATAATAAGGAAACTGCTGATAGCATGGGACTTTTTACACAGACATTTTGTGAAGGCTCAAGACGAAACAACAGGTTCACTTAACCATGCTGTTTTTGAAAATGGGTTAGAACAGCATCATCCAGATGCCAAGTTTTGGGTTGCATCCACACAGCACAATTAAAGCAGTTTGATCAAGAAATTAATGGGGTAAGGAAATCAATGAATAGTATTTGATGGCAGAATGGACGTTTGTTGTTGCTGTGTGCCTTCAAGTCATTTCTGATTTATGGCAACCCCGAGGTGAACATATCATGGGGTTTTCTTGGCAAGCTTTGTTCAGGAGAGATTTGCCATTGCCTTCCCCTGAGGCTGAGAGCATGTGACTTACCCAAGGTCACCCAGTGAGTTTCCATGGCAGA
Source organism: Sceloporus undulatus (assembly GCF_019175285.1). Classification (NCBI taxonomy): domain Eukaryota; kingdom Metazoa; phylum Chordata; class Lepidosauria; order Squamata; family Phrynosomatidae; genus Sceloporus; species Sceloporus undulatus. The sequence continues at coordinate 6,795,611 of NC_056525.1, read as the reverse complement.
GCCAGGATTCAAACCCTGGTCTCCAGAGTCAACCACTCAAACCATTATGCCACGCTGACTGTCACTATGGAAGTTCATATAACTATGGAAGTCACCAGTTCTCACTGAGGAGATGTTTTTATGACACTTGGAGGTTGAAGGCGAGATCTATCCATCATACACATATAATCTCTATAGATTTCTATAGCATGGATCCAGGCTATTTCAGTTACGTTACACTTGGATAAACAGTGATTTCATTATTTTACAGTTCTGCACTGACCTCAATGCAACTATTTGCAGGAAAGCTTATACTACAGGTATCTTAAAATGGCAACAGAATTAAAAAGCATAAACCAGGTAATAGGTCTTTTGTTACTCACAAAGAACAAGGAAGAGAAACACATAATGTGTTTAGAAAACACATTATGAAGGAGAGTGTTCAATAAGCATGACTTTATACAATATATTTTCCAGATTTAGTGAGATCACAACAAAGGGCTGATCCATGATTATAGTTTACAGCAAAGTGACTAACCTGTCTGGAATCAGTGTATCTTCCTAGCGTGTAATTGTAATGACATTTGTTCCCTGGAGCAGTTCCTGGCTTGTAAACACATCCTTAATCATACATAAATCAGATTCCACACTCATGAATTTACTGGTACAGTTTGCTTCAGCATAAGGTGAGCCAAAGAAAAGGCCACCTGGGTGACCTTGGGCAAGTCACATGCTCTCAGCCTCTGGGGAAGGCAGTGGCAGACCTCCTTTGAACAAATATCGCCAAGAAAACCCCAGGATAGGTTTGCTTTGGGGTCTCCATAAGACAGAAACGACATGAAGGCACACAACACAATGCTTTCTAAAAACTGACCTTCAGTCTGGGGAAACCTGGCTGGTTCAGTGGTTGGGAGGCTTAGGAGTTGGCAATTCCAGATGAGGATCTGTGCTTGGTATTACCAACTGTGTATTCCAAAAACACTCCTATTCCACCTTTCAGACAAAAAGAGAGGCCGTCTAGGAAACATTTCTTGGACGCTTGAGAAATCAGTGTTTCTACATTCTTTCCCCATCTTCTGAAACCTCATTTGAAAGGGATTATAAAAGCCATACCAATTAGGTTTAAAACAAGATAATACTGCATTTATAACCTGCAAGCAAAATGAAGGCATCTTCATTCCAGCCACTTTTGTATACCGTTACAATGCCCACCCACTTTGTTTATTTTTAATGCCATGCCAAGCTGCTCAGACTTGGATGTAGAATTGTTTACAACGAAACCAAAACTCCCACCCTAACAATTGCCCTTGCACTGTACACAAATTGTTGTTGCTGTCAGCTGTCCTAGTCGGTTCATGACAACTCTATGGCTTCTCTCCAAGAATCCCTCTCCTCCACTGCCTTGTCCAGATCCTGCAAACCCTTGCCCATAACCCCCCTGATTGAGTCTATCCATCTGGTTTGTGGCCTTCCTCTCTTTCTTCTACCTTTCCTATGATTATTGTTTTTTCTAGTGATCCATGTCTTCTCATTATGTGGCCAAAGTATGATAGTTTCAGCTTTATCATCTTAGCATCCAAGGAGAGCCCTGGTCTGATCTTTTCAAGAACCCATTCGTTTGTCTTCTTGGCTGTCCATGGGATCCTAAGCACTCTTCTCCAGCCCCGCTTTTCAAAGGAGTTGGTTTTCTTTCTGTCTGCTTCCTTCACTGTCCAGCTCTCACATGCGTACAAGGTAATTGGAAATACAATGGCCTGGATGATTCTGACTTTAGTGCTCAGTTGTACGTCTTTGCTCTTCAGCTTTTCCAGTTCTTTCATAGCTGTCCTTCCCATTCCTAGTCTTATTTCTTGACAGCAGACTCCATTCTGGTCAATGTTTGATCCTAGATATGGGAATTCTTAAACTATTTCAATTTCCTCGTCGTCTAGATTGAATTTGTGTTTCTTCTGCTGTCATTATTTTTGTTTTCTTTCTGTTCAGCATCAGACCTGCCTTTCCGTTTTCATCTTTGACCTTCCTTATTAACTGTTCCAATTCCTGAATGTCTTCTGCTAATATTATAATGTCGTCTGCATATCTTAGGTTATTAATGTTGCTTCCTCCTATCTTAACTCCTCCTTTTTCTGATTCTAATTCTGCTTTTCTTATGATGTTTTTAGCATATAAGTTAAACAAGTAAGGTGATAGGATGAAGCCTTGCCTGACCCCTTTGCCTACTGGGAACCACTTTGTTTCACTGAATTCTGTTCTGACGGTGGCCTCTTGTCCTTGGGACAGATTCCTCATTAGGAATATCAGATGGAGTGGCACCCCTATGTCTTTCAGTACATTCCATAGCTTTTCATGATCTGTGCAGTAAAAGGCTTTGCTGTAGTATGAAACACATACTGATTCTTTTTTGGAATTCTTTATATACAAATACTCCTTTCAAAAAACTTACCTTAGGTCTTGGAAAACCAGGATGCATCAGTAAATTTGGTTACACTAGTTTCACCCTAATAAAAATATTTCTACCTTCCTGTTTATCTTGGCTACAACCAGCAAAGGCAATGCTGCCTTAACTGAATGCAGCCATGGGTCTGGACCCAAGATCTACCTTCTACAGATGGCATACATTGTTCATTAAAGGCTCCTTTGCTCAATTTGCAGGAACTCCTTCCTTCTCTCTAAATTGTACCCTATGCCATTCAGCAGGACCCCTCCTCCATCCTTTGTGATTGAATCAACAAATTGTAAGCCACTTTGAGCCCCAATTTTGGGAGAAAAGTGGAATAACAACAACAACAATTAGTAGTAGTAGTAGTAGCAGCAGCAGCAGCATTGATCAGGGTGGGGATGGGAATAGCAATGCCAAGAAAACAGCTGGAGGAGTCCTTTGTCTTGAGAGGACAGGGCAGCTTGCACTCCACTTGAGAGGATGGAAAAATGTCATGTGCATAACAAAAATATCACCTGGAAGGTGGCCAGTTTATAGGAGCAGTGAGGCCCACTCTGGAAATCCTAAGCTTACTTAGTGTCTTTCAGTTTTATAACAAAAGGGAGACAAAAAGAATTATGGTATACAAGCTGGGATGAAATGGATGGCAAGGCCTGTGCTCTGCAACATTCAATGTGGGGAGGGGAACAGGCAAAAATAAGAGATCTGTCTGCACTGAAATAAGAGCAGGAATTTCAGTTGCACCAACTAACCATTACACCTTTTCTCCATGATTATCAGCTGCCACCTACCAGCTTCTAGGAAGTGCCATATGTGGCAGATTTTCCCCCACAGTCCCCTCTTTAAGGCCAGGGCAGAGAGAGGATGCTACACAGGCTCCCCCTGCACCCCAGCATCCTAGAAATGGCTGGGATATCTTGGGCCCTTTTCACACTACACTACTATAGAGCTACGATTCCACTTTAACTGCCTATAGAATACTGGGATCTGCAATTTAGGAAGCAGTATTTAGAAATCTCAGACAGAAACCTCTAGTTCTTCACCAGACCACTATCCCTAGAATTCCCACAGGAGGCAACAACAGCAGTTAAAGTGGCACCAAACTGGCACAACTGTGCAGTGTGAAAGGGGCCCTGGAGTCTTGGAATACTTCCCTGTTTAAAAATATCCAACAATAGAGGTTCCAGTTCTTCACCTAAATCATCAGGTAAAGCTTTTCAACAGCCAACTGAGACCTGCAGCACCAACATTTATCATTTTTCCCATCACTCACTGCCACAGAATAATAGAATTAGTGAGTTGGAAGAGATCACAATAGCCATCTACTCCAGCCTCCTGCACATATCTCTACATATGGCTGATGGTGTTTTTGGTGCTACTCTCTCTCCTTCTCCTTATCTTCTACAATATTTTAAACACTTACATCTGATCTTTTCTGTTGTACATATTTTTTCTGCAAATGGGTCATCAGTTTGCTGAGCTTTTCCCCTTATGCCACACATTTTTAAACTCGTATAAGCTTCTTTTAGCCAAGTAAGAAAGATATTTGTTTTAAAAATGGTTCTATGCACTTGGAATAAAACCTTAACCCAAAATTTTAACACAGATCTTAAAATTTATACTATCCAGTTGAAACAACTTATAGATTTCCTACATCTCAGTGCTAGACAGGGAGATTTGTTTCCAAAGCAACAATGTTCGTAATGCTGTTGAAATCTATAGGTACTTATTTATATAACTCATTCATGTAAGCATTGATCTACAAATGCAAAACATATTTTTATTTACAGACAATAATACTAAATATTCTCAACTTGATACAATCCTTTAATTTAAAGAAGAAAAGCAGCATATGAAAATATAAAACTACTTCTACTCTCTGTACTTTGTTGTATGTACAATATCCCTTAGTTCACTGCACCAGAACTGTTTGATGCAGCATTTGGGCATTCTGTTGAAATGAAGCGTCAGAAAACAGATGCAGAAAAAGACTCTTCCTCTTTATAAGTGGCGGAAAACCTTCAGTAGAACAGTAGGCACTCAAGAGGGATAGAACTAGAAGGGTTACAACGGAATTAAGCTGAGCCCCTAAAGGCTTGGATCAGCTCAGCACTGGCTACAATCACATTGTCTTCTAGTGAGCAGACAATCAACATAATTTTCTATTCAACAACTTTTTCATTTGTTAATTTTAAAAAAAAACCTTTTCCCACTACGCAGCTGGCAAACAGACCCACTCAGCTGGTGGGTGCTCTTTGTTATTCACAGACCAACTGCATCTTTTGAAAAATTAAGCCTAAAACCAGGAATCAAATGTCAGTATAATGTGCAATGATTTGGGGCAGTCTTTTTGTTTATTCCTTATTGACTGACACATGCAACCATTGATGTCAGAAGCTCTGAGGATAAGAGCCATGTAGAAAAGATGGCTCATTCAGGCCAAGGCACAGAGACCAAAGAGATCCAAATAGCTGTCTTCATGCTTTTTATAACATAAACATAGCAGTTGTAAAAATGTTTCTTTGAAAACACTTGCATAATTGTAATCCAGAAGATCATGGTTCCTCTTTTCACCTTCTACTGAGAAATGAAGAACTCTTATGATGGATGAACTTTGGCAAAAAGGAAGACAGCATGTGGAAGAAAAGCAATCCAGCGAACAAAAAAGTGTGTTGAAAATAACTGTTATACTTTGTTTTGCTTCTTAGGCAACTGAAGCAACCATGGGCCATTTTGACCTAGTACCATGGAGAATGCCGTCACTGTATCTCTTTCACTGAGGATCTGGCCAATAAACCTGGGCCAAATGTCTTCTCTTGGTATTAGCTTGGCATCTTGGGCACTTCTTGGCAGTCTAGGGGAGAAGGACAAAAGACAACAGAAGAAAATGTTACCTTAGCTGATAGCTCCCTTTTCATAGTAACTCTGCGAAGAGTCAGTGTGATGTAGTGCTTTGAGTAATGGAGTAGGAGTCTGGGAAGCCAGGGTTTAAATCCCTGCTTGGAAACGCACTGCCCACCTTGGGCAAGTCACATTCTCTGACCCGCAAAGCCACTCTGAAGAAATCTTGCCATAAAAACCCCACCATTGGTTTGCCTTAGGGTTACCATAGGTCGAAAATGACTTGAGGGCACATAACCCCAATCCTCTAAGAATAGATTTTATGCTGAAGTGATTCAACCAGTGTCAGGACTCAAGGCAGTTCAAATTCTCAGTGTCTTCACACTGTGACTCACAAACATATGAAGAACATATAAGCACTGCATTATTTATTCATTAGAGACCTGGTTTCTGCATGTATATACATATTAGGATGTCACGGAAGAAGTATATAATGTTAAGAAGGGTCCCATATTGGGAGAAAGACAGGATAAGAAACAAAACAAAGCAAAACAAAATTAGTGACTAAGGTGGAGGGATGAAGCTGAGCAAGTCACTAAAATCCCATCCCTTTTCAAGGCCTGATCCAGCCCTCTGTTCTGTATCCTCAGATTGTACCACAAGATTGTTATTGTAAGCTTTTTTGTAAGTCTTTTTTGACTTATACTGACCTTAAGGCAAACCTATCATGGGGTTTTCTTTGCAGATTTGTTCAGAGGGGGTTTGCTTTTGCCTACCACAAGATGCTCATATGTTCTTAAGCTTTTGTTTCACACTTTCAGTATTAACTAAGAGACAAATCTCAACTAGGAGGCCAGAGAATATCACAAACCCAATTAAAATAGTTCATGGGACAGAGAACCCAAAATTAGACAATAATTCTCTAATTCCACTGAAACAAAAACTGCCACCAGTCATTCATGTTATGGCAACTCACAACTGCAGCTACAGCCTACAGATGTAGACTAGAAAATTCTTCCACCCATATTTTTTGGATGAAGATTAGAATAAACTGTTGTTGATACTTGCTAAGCTCCCCCTGCAAGGCAATACCATCCAATGTCATGTCTAGTCTGGTTCTTAAAATCTGCTTTCTTCAAGCCAAGAAGAACACGCTGCTTACCTGTGATTTTGTTTCTTGAAGTGGTCATCTGCAAACTCACACAAGCTTCCTCCACAGTGCACAAACTGGAAAGTTCTACAGCTGAGCAATCTTTCTGGTTAAATTGCTGAATATGCTTTGTTTTAATTATTTTTAGTGCTTTAAACTGCATTTAATTTTACTGTTCTTAATTCTATTTAGACCAGTGGTCCTCAAACTTTGATCCTCCAGGTGTTTCAGACTTCAATTCCTAGAAACTCTAGCCAGGCTGGACAACATTCAGGAATTCTGGGACCTGAAGTCTAAAACATCTGGAGGCCAAAAGTTTGGGAACTACTGATTTATCCTTTGTATGTTTTAGTGACGTGAATTGTTATCTATATCTGTTTTAATAATAATAATAATAATAATAATAATAATAATAATAATAATTTGTATCCTGCCTCTCCCTGTATTGGATCGAGGCAGTAACAACAACAAAAAGAACAATAAAAATACAACACAACAAGCCACAAGTAAAAACATATCTCCCTCCCACCCTAAAACAGTGTTAAAACAACAATTCCCAATAAAACACTCCCAATAAAATAGTCAATAAAATCAATTATGATAGCAGTCTGGTGGGAATGGCTATGCAACTGGAGAGCGAACATTCTGAGGAGGCCAGTTTGGGAAGGCCTGCCGGAAGAGATCTGTTTTTATTGCCTTCTTAAAGGCCTCCAAAGATGTTATATGGTGGATCTCCTCCGGCAGGTCATTCCAGATTTTTGGAGTGGCAACAGAAAACGTCCTCTGGGAAGTCGTTACCAGTCTGGTTTTCTTAGACTGCAAGAGATTCTTCCCAGAGGACCTGAGAGTGCAGGGATTGTATGGGAGGAAGTGTTCCCTCAGGTACGCTGGACCCAAGCCATGCAGGGCTTTATAGGTAATGACCAACACCTTATACTGTGCTCAGAAGCTAATAGGCAGCCAGTGTAGGGATTTTAAAATACTAGGTGTAATAGGATCAAATATAGAACTCCCTGTAACCAATCTGGCTGCCATATTTTGGACCAGTTGCAGCTTCCAAATGAGGCATGAGAGTTGTATGCCATCTTGAGTCTTAAGGATGAGGAAAAAGCTGGCTGGATAGAAGGATGGGCCTCTCTCTCTCTCTCTCCCTAGATCGATATATAGGCTAAATTTATTTTATTGTATAACACCCTGAGGACGATATAGAACAGGATGTAATATTTTAATAGCAAAAAACTTAAGTCTTCATTTCCTTTACTGAACATTAGCTGAGGATGAAGCAATCTTTATAATGGACTTACAAGAAATACAAGCTTATTAAAGAACAGGAATGCATGACCAATTAAGGAGGGGGGAAACCAAGTAAAGATAACACTTTGATTTTTGGGTTCCTGTTTCCTTTAGGCAATACTGATCTATGAAGCAAGAAACCAAAAGTATTCTGAAGAGGTAACAAAATAGAAGGTGGACTTAGTGTGGTTTCAGATTGCTGGTCTCATGACCACTGGCCTTGCTACCCCTTTCCTCATGATGCCTGAGTCATACCCCTTCCCCTCAGAGAATACACCATTAAAAAAATTGGAATATGTTTGGTCATACACCTGCTTTCACTGGTATTGCATTCAGCACAATACCAGATTACAAAAGGCAGTAACATTTTTGAGAAGTCAATTGACATCTGTACAGAAAGCCCTCCTTTATTTATATTTGTTTAACAAATCTATGTGTCACTTCTCAGGTAGAACCCTTCAGGTTTTGAAACTAAATAAGAGGATTATTACTCATTTGACAGTCTTTTAAATAGTACATCTTGAGTGAACTCTTCCAGGTCAAATCTTTTACTCACTTGGGTAAGGAGGGAAGGGTGTCACTAGACAGGCCCAGGCTGACTCCGTGAGACTAAAATCTTAACACTAAAAAGCAAATGGAATATTTAGTCTCCTAATCCTGCCTCTACCCAGAAGTAAAACAAAACTTATGTGTTCTTTAAGAAGAAACATGCATGCATAGGGATAGACACACAAAACAGAGATGGATTGAAATCCACAGTAAAAGGTTTTCTTTGGAGCTAGGCCAGAAAAAAACTGGCTTAGGTTGCTTGTTGGGGTTTATGGTTAATTAACAAACCTTGGCTTATTTAAAAAGAGGGCAATACAAACAACAAGCCAAATTTTAACAAACCACATCATAGCTTGTCATGACATGTGAATGTAAGGACATTTTTGTTTAAACAGGCCTTTTGAGATCTGGCAGGGTTGGTTTTATTGGGAGATGAGAGGGTTGGACTTGGACTGTTTAATTTTAACTCTTGTATGTTTTTTAAAAAATTATATTTGTAATTTTTATATTTTTATGATTTTCAGTGTACAATTTTAACTTATGTTTATATTTGTTCACCACATTGGGTCCCACTTTGGGAGAAAGGCGGGATAACAATAAAATAAATACATAAATAAGGACAGTTTGCGTACCTGTAACGGTAGTTCTTTGAGTGGCCATCTGTGAACTCACACAAATGGATTCTCCTGCACCTGCTCAGTGCACTGGTCACAACATTCTAGACTATCATTACATAAGCTTATTGGTGGTAGCAATGTCCATCTTCACCACCTCTATATAAGGGGCTTCCTGCGGAAAACACCATTTCCATGGACACTGATGCAGCAATCCAAACGATAGGCAGGATATGATGACAAGAGGATGGATGGGATTGTGTGAGTCCACAGGTGACCACTTGAAGAACTACTGTTATAGGTATGCAACCTATCCTTCATCCAGACATGGAGCTATGGATTCATGCTACAGGAAAGTGATTCCACCTAAATATTAGGAAGAATTTCTGGATGGTGAAAGCTCTTTGGAAGTGGAAAACACTGCCTTGGACATGGTGGAGTCTCTTTCTTTGAAGGTTTTTAAGCAAAGGCTGGATGACCATTTGTTGGGAAAGCTTTTATTGTGTGTTCCTGCATAGCAGAATCAGGTTGGACTGGATGGCCCTAGGGGGTCTCTTCCGATCCTATGATTGGTCATCTTATTCACCCTTCTCAGCTCCAACTTTTCAATATCATCCTTGATGTATAGAATTAATCCTCACTCAGCTATGTCTAGTCTCTCAGTCTTAGAGGAAGGCAATGGCAAACCCCTCTGAACAAATCTTGCCAAGAAAATCTTGTGTTAGCGTCTTCTTAGGGTTGCCATAAGTCAGAAATGATATAAAGACACAGAACAACAAGTGGTTAAGTTTTCCAGCACTAATAATTTGTTGTTGCTGTATGCCTTCAAGTCAATTCTGACTTGTGACAACCCTAAGGTGACCTTATCATGGGCTTTTCTTAGCAAAAATGCTTAAAAAGGGGGTACCATTGTCATCCTCAGAGGCTGAGAGAATGTGATTTTTGCTCACGGTCATCCATTGGGTTTCCACAGCTGATTGATGATTCAAACCCTGGTCTCCCAGAGTACTAGTTTAACAATCAAACCTCTATGCCATGCTGGCTCTCAAAGAATAATAATATACACTGATAATATCAACATGTAAAGCTGACTCCTAGCAGGAGTCACATTGGTGCTAGAAACATGGAAAAATATGCACTATCTTTAATTCCAAGGTTGACAAAATGTCTGCTGTACTTTCTAAAGGCACTGTCTGTGGAGGTTTCCCTGTATGCATTTCAAGAGATGAGCATCCTATGGACCACAAGAAAAGACCACAATACAAAAAGGATGTTGACAAGCTGGAGCATGTCCAAAGGAGGGTAACCAAAATGGTGAAAAGTCTGGAAACCATGCCTGATGAGAATTGAATTAGGGAGCTGGGTATGTATAGCCTGGAGAAGATTAAGAGGTGACATGATAGCCATCTTTAAATATCTGAAGCGATGTCATATGGAAGAAGGAGAAAGCTTATTTTCTGCTGCTCTAAAGACTAGGACATGGAGCAATGGGCTCAAGCTACAGAAAAAGTGATTCCACCTAAACATTAGGTAGAACTTTGTGATGTTAACAGCTATTTGACAGTGAAAGATGTTGCCCCAGAGATTGATGGAGTCTCTCTCTTTGGAGGTATTTAAACAGAGGCTGTTGGGAGTGCTTTGACTGTGTCTTCCTGTATGGCAGAAGGAGGTTGCATTAGATGGCCCTTGGAGTCTCTTCTGACTCTATGATTCTATGACTTATTGCAACACTCTGAATGTGCCTTCCAGTAACTTCCATACAAAATAAACATGGAACATCAAGTCATCCTGTACTGAGAGAAGAGGAAAACAAAACATGGAAAGTTTCCAAATCTTGAACAAAACCTGAAGCCAACCTTTAACAGGCTCTCCCAGCATGCTTCGCAACAAGTGAAGGTGCACATTTGGCATTTGAAAGGCACAATACGCTCAGACTGGCATTTAACACATTGGAATCCTCCTGGAATGGAAAAGAGAGGGAAAGAGACACTGACCTTCAAAAGAGATGGACACTTTGGCTGCAAATATTCCTTTCATGTTCTTTTTGCCATCTTACACAGGGAAGAATGCCGCAGAACCGATATAGTAAGAGGTAACATTCTTAAATATTACATTTCAAAGATATAGCCATGTTAGTCTGCGGATCAGAGAGCAAAGGGATCTTGTAGCACATCTGAGACTAACTGAAAGAAGCTGGTAGCATGAGCTTTTGTAGACATCAGTCTACTTCCTGAGATGCAGACTGAAGTCTATGAAAGTTCACGCTACCACACTACCAGCTTCTTTTCTTAAATATTTTTTTCTTGGATAGAAAAATGGAGGGGAAGCACACTCTGGCTCTGCCACTGGCCAGGAGACCAAGAGCCACAGAAAAGCTGTATTCTGCTTCTCTCCAGAAAAAGACCATAGCAAGAGAAATAAGTAATGTAGCCTCCTCAGTTGGCAGGAGGAGAAGCAGCAATGACCTTGTTCACCTTCCCCTTCACATCTGGATTCACCTACCATTGCACTTTGGAAGCCAAAAGGAAGGGATACAAAAGTATTTAGCCCAGCCCTTGTACTTAGGACAAGAGGGAAGTATCAGAACAGAATAAGCAGAAAGAGAATAGATCCCAATTGGCAAGGGGTTCAGGCAAGGATGCATATTATCACTCCATCTGTTCAACCTGTATGCAGAAAATATCATACAAAGAGCAGATTTAATCCCAGAAGAAGGAGTAAAGACAGGAGGAAGGAACATCAACAATCTAAGATACGCACATGACTTCGGACTATTAGTAGAAAACATCATGGACTTGGAACAATTATTAAGGAAGGTCAAGGAAGAAAGTGCAAAGGCAGTCTTGTTGCTAGACATAAAGGAAACAAAAATAACAACCACAGAGGATGTACATAAATGCAACATAGACAATAAGGAAATTAAAACAGTTAAATATTCCCCATACCTTGGATCAAACATGATCAGAAAGGAGACTGCAGTCAAGAAATAAAAAGGAGAGTAGGAATGGGAAGTAAAGTTAGAATTGTCCATTTCATTGTATTCCCCATTACTATGTACAGACTGAACAGTGAAGAAAGTGGATAAAAAGAAAATCACCTCATTTGAGATGTGGTGCTGGAGAAGAGTCCTGAGAATACCGTGGACAGCCAAAAAGACAAACAAATGGGTCCTTCCACAGATCAAGCCTGAAATAGCCCTAGAAGCCAAGATGATCAAACTGAAGCTCTCGTACTTTGGCCATGTCATAAGAAGCCACCACTCATTAGAAAAGACATTAATGCTGGGAAAGGTAGAGGGTAGTAGAACTAGAGAAGACTGCATGCCAGATGGCTAGATTCAATCAGGGAGGTCAAAGGCCTAAATCTTCAAGACCTAATTACACTAGTGGAGGATAGAGGGGTCTTGGAGATGTCTCATTCATAAGTTCACCATGAGTGGAGGTTGACTCAAAGGCAGCTAACAACAACAACTCTTGGACTGGGGTACTCAGAACTGGACACAGGATTCTATGTGATGTCTGAATGCAGTGGCACTATTATTTCCCATGAGCTGGATACTACATTCCTGTTGATGTAGCCTAGAACTGCACTGGCGTCACACTTTTGACTTGTATCGCTTGTGATCTACTAATATCCCTAGATCACGCACTGCTAATCCAGAGCTGAGAAGCTGTATCCATTCAAATTCAGAGACCGCCTGTATTAGGACTGGACTGAACTACCACACCCATGATCCCACACCACTTAGTATGCTTGTCAGTCATGCTGGGAACTGATGTCCAACGATATCTGAAGGGCTACAGTTGTCCGTCCTACTAAGAAGGGAAGGTCAATTTTGCTTAAGTGGGACATAAATTCCTAATTATTGCTCACTACTTCATTCTCTACTTGCATGGCAGATGGACAGGACTGTCTCTTTATGTTTTAATTGGAATCAGTTGCTTTAAAAAACCTTAACCAGGATTAAAACAAAATAATTTTTTTTGTTCCTGAAAAGCAATAATGTTGCCAGTTTATTTTATGAACACATCTGTCACAGATAAGGAATGGGGGAAAACACGAGTGGGGACAAGGGCTGATTGTCTGAGTGAAAGCAAAGGCATGCAATGAGAACTAATTAAAGGAAGTGATCTCTTTTCCAACTTTGCCAAGCAGGCAAGTGAAAGTGGGAGTACTTCCTCACAAGAGCTGAAAATAGAAAGCTACTACACACTAAATCAGGTTATAGTTACGTTTTGTATCTTACTTTTTAATCTGACACAGCAGCAATTTTCCGAATTTTCAGGCAGCCAAGTTTCCCCTAGCTTTGCCACTTCAGACCTTTTAGCAAGGAAAGTTCAACACTGAACCATTAATTTGATACAAAAAAAAAAAGATATGCTCTATTGAACTATGCACTCATGATGTATTTCCTAGGCAGCTGAGACACCTTAGTAGGGAATGTTTTTTCTTGATCTATATACACCTACCTCCTACTGGTGAAATAGGTACAATATCAGAATTTGTGGGTGCTCGTAAACTGGTGCGGTCTCCCTTGGTCTCCTGAGACTTTGAGCTGCTTATGGGCGAGGCTATAGTTTGGCTTTCCTCCAGTATCACATTTTTGGAGGTCCCTGTGGACAAAATTCCAAAAATAAATCTCAGAAAAGCATATATATAGTTTGATTCTCGTTATCTACTGCTCTTTCAATTATGTAGAAATATCTCTCCTAACCTTTTTGTGCCTACACTTTACAGATAGCTTGCAACAATATAAAATCATTAATACCTCACAGAATCATAGAATTGGAAGAGACCCCAAGGGCCATCCAGTCCAACCCCTGACATGCAATAACTCACAATCAAAGCACTCCCAAAGATGGTTGTATTGGGCCAAAAGTTTATAGCCTCAGCAAACCTTGGTTCAGGCTGCAGTTAGCTTTAAAAATGTGTAGGCCTCATGCATCTTGCTAGAAGAATGAGTCAAAGAAAGTTCTCCTCATCCGTGATGGTACAGGGGAAGAGACAGGACATTCCAGAGTAAAGGAGAGATAAGCGGTTCCTAGCTCATCCTGGCATCTGTGATTTGATAGACAATTTGCTGAGTAGGCACGGGAATGTCTTTCTCCCCTTTCCTTTGGTGCAGACTCTGTAGGATACATGATGATGTAGTATATGTTAAGCTGGTGCTAAATCATAACAATATATAACTGTGCAAGCAGACAAAGGAAAGGTGCCTTGCAGATCACACATGCCGGACTGCCTGGCCTTTGTATATGTATGTCTTTGCCTTTGTTTATGTTAACCTGCTTGAGACTTTGGATCTATGCTTTTATTTCTTTCTATTTTTGTTGTTTCAAATAAATAGCCTTCTTGAGACCAAAACTGTGTGGTCATTTTACCTGTCTCCCAACCCTGGAACCCACACACTTGACAACTGGAGCCCTTGAGAGTGTTCCACTTGACAGCTAATGTCTGGGCTGTGAGTGAAATAATGGCCATCCTGCTTCTGTTTAAAAACCTCCAAAGGAGGCTCCTCCACACTCCAAGGCATAAAATGATATATAGGTGTCCCCCTGTGTTTAGATGCCTGGTTTTTTTTTTTTTTGACAAATTCTATCCAGTAATGACTAAATTACTTCCCAGTATCATAAATTCACTGTATAATCCACTCTTTTCAGCCACATGTAGAGTTAATGGGGTCTGATTATGTATAATTTAAAAGGGTCAAAAGAGCAGTTCAGCAGTTGCAGCTACTACAGTATTATAGCAACAGCAATAGCAGTTACATTTCTATACCGATTCATACTACGCACTCTCTAAGTGGTTTACAACATGCAAGCCAATTGCCCCAAACAAGCTGGGTACTCATTTTACCAACCTATGGAAGGCTGAGTCGACCTTGAAACCCCTCAGGATCTAACTCACAATATTGTGGTTGCAGTACAGTACAGCATTTAACCAATGTGCCACCAGGGCTCCCTATTGTACTGTGTGCACACTGGATAAAAAGCTTGCACTTTGCACAATGCTTTTGTGACCACATGCTGCCTTTTTCTCCCAACTCAGCACCATCATTTATTTGATCAGTCTATGAAGGAACCTTGTGGCCATCTCCTTCTGATGCCAGGGAAGACAGCTGGGAGGGGTACTCGGCCACACCTGGAAACACTCAGGAAAGTTTGGAAGCAGCTTTAAAGGAGAAAGTGGAGCATCCTGTCTTGCTCTCCTGAGGAGCACATAGAAGGAAAGAAAAAAGAAGAAAAATGGGGCAAGGGAGAAAGAAGGGTACAGAGTAGGTGAACGTGTTTGTTCCCAGTGGGTCTGGAAGGTGGGGGAGAACTGAGGAGAGAGGAAAGGATTGATTGCGGCATAGTGTACTCATTTGCCACTGCCGTCTCCTTTTGTCTCCACCTTGCCTTTGCCAGCTGCTGCTAGTGTTGCCACCAATACTTCTTCTCTGCCCCCCACCACACCCATGCCAAACCATGAGGCAGGTGAGTGGGTGGGCTTTCCTGCAGAATTCAAGCCACTTCTTGCTTGAAATGCCTTGCCACATTTCCAAAAGAATGAGCCACCTGATTTGAACAATCTTTGTCTGGAGGGCAGGAAATGATGGAGGGGAGAGAAGTAGTTGAAGGTTTTGTGTGCAACCCTCAGAGTGCCCTCCCCCTCTTCAACACCACTCTCCATCTGTAGCCTCTTCCAAACTTTCCTGAGTTCTTCCAGGTGCAGCCAAATACAGGTGTTGCCTGCTTATTTAACAATTAGGGACTAGAATACTATAGGTTCCACGTTTTAATGATTTCTGCTTTTTGACAGTGCCTTGGTCCCTAACTTGTTGAATCCTGTATTAAACACAATAAAGAAGTGCAACAAAAACAGTGGCCATAGATAAAACTGTAAAATTTCTTTTAAAGGTCAAATGCACTAGCCGGACAATGGCCTCTTTGGGTTCTCTACTGGGATAATTCAAGAAGACCAAGCTGTACTACAATGGTGGGGTATAGCTGGTGGAACAGCACATACATGGGAAGGAAACCTATGAAAAGTTGCATTTGTGGCTCCCACTTGAGCTTCAAGAAAGCAGGAAAGGGGCTCAGTTGAGGGCAGGAGTCACAAATAGACTGAATTTGAGGAAGTTTTTAAAGAAAGATGATAATTCCCTGTTGGCTGTGGAATTCTAAGAGTTATAGTCCAAAAGAATATGAGATGACATGATTTGTTGGAAAAGGCAATGTTTGGCACGTAGAAGGCAGTAGAAAGAGGGAGACAACATAACAGGTAGAGAGACTCAATCAAAGAAACCACAGCCTTGAGTTTGCAAGACCTGAGCAGGACTGCTGTTATCATGTTGACTTGGAGGTCTCTTGTACATAGGGTCACCATAAGTCAAAGTCAACTTAATAGCAATTAACAAGGACACCAAATGAAATCTACATTTTTCAAGCTCTGTAAGTTAAGCCATGCAGCAGGTTGCAAAAATCTGTCTGACCAGAGGTGACACTGAGACAAAAATGTTTATATACAAATGTGGGGAAATTGAAACATCTCATAGCATTTTCTTGCCACTCCTCTATAAACTAGTGGTGGTTTCCAGCCTTCTTGTAGTTTATTTCTTACACAATATGTTGCTTTCGTTGTGCCTTCAAGTCATTTCCAGTTTATGGCTACCTTAAGGTGAACCTATCATAAGGTTTTCTTGGCAAGATTTGTTTAGAGGGGAGTTTGCCACTATTGCCTTCCTCTGAGGCTGAGAGATTGTGACTTGCCCAAGGTCACCCAGGAGGTTTCCATGGCTGAGCAGAGAGATTTGAATCCTGGTCTGCAGAGTCATAGTCCAATGCTCCAAACATTACATCACATTGGCTTTCTATATCTTACACAATATAGAAAGGATTAATAACACAGAAAAGTAGATTTAAAACACCACTGGAGGTTTCTCTTATAAGAAGCTCACTGCTGAATGGATTGCTATCATGCCTTTCAATTAAGAGAGGGATAGACTGTACTGTCAGCATGAAAACACCTGTGAAACAAGCCTTCCAAACCTGGGGTTGGACTGGCAGCTTTATCCTCAGTTTTGGTTTCTCCTGCAGTGGGGTATGAGTCCCTTGCATCAATGTCATGCCCCTCCTGAGCTGGCAAGAGAACCTCTTCACTTTCTCCAGGGTAACTCATTCCCATCAGCTCTTCGCACATTTGTCTGAATTGCTTCTTGTGATGGGGCCGTACAAACATAGAGAACCCTGTCAATGGAAACAACAAACATGACATAAATACAGACTTGGAGGTAATCTGTAATAAGCCAGGGACTTCTAGGGGGGAAAGGGACGTATTTTATGTTTTTCACAATAAGAAAGGAAAAGAGTAACATTTTGTCTCATCCCAAAAATCTGTCTGTGCTCTTTCTATTGAAATCAGGAAGACCCAACTTTGAAGACATTTGGTTTTAAGAATTGACAAATAATGACTCACTACACAGTGACAAATTAGAGTACAGATCAGCCTTAATTAACAAGATAGTGCATTACTTCTTTAACAGAAAATTTAGTACCAGAGGCAGAAATAACAAGGAGAGAATAGGGACTGGATCCTACACCATAAAAAGTTCAACATGCTTCAGCAGATTTTTTATTCAAAACTAACCCCATTCAGATGTGAAGTGAAACAACCAGGTCAGCTAAGCTGCCATAAGTAAAAAATAATTTTAAAAAATTGGGCTCAGGACAGAACCCCACTGGACACCCCACTGGTCACTTCTCTCCAGGATGAAAAGGAGACATTGCTGAGCACCCTTTGGGTTCAGTCAGTCAGTCAAACTATTATAAATCCAGCTTGCAACTATTTTTTAAATAACGATATTGGCTGCCTTGTGGCATCCCAACTGGTCACTTCTCTCCAGGATGAAAAGGAGCCATTCAGACTGAGCATACAGAATCAGGCTTATCAAGTTACACAAAAGCAACAAGTAGTAACCAAGAACAGATTAAAGAGTCCAGACCCATGGAATTATATCCAGAAATTCAACATTAAACACACATGATAGGTTAATACAGCATATGGGACTGAAAAGGGTTGGATGCTGGAAGGCTTTATCCATAGAGAGGCAAGAATCAAAGGTGGACTGAAGGGCTTGGGACAAGATGAGACATTCTCACCAGCTTCACAGGTACAGTTGATGTAGACACAACATAGACTAAAGCCATAAAACTTCTGGTCAGGAGAACAGCTGTAGCTTGGAGGGAATGGATATCACAGCTGTCATATAGTGATTACAGAGTCCAAAAACTGAGTATGGAACAAATTAACTCATGTAATTGTATAGCTACATGCAGCAGCTTGTCATGCAGCATCACGTATCCTGCATCTCAGGAAGTAGACTGAAGTCTACGAAAGCTCATGCTACCAGTTTCTTTCTTTCAGTTAGTCTCAAAGGTGCTACAAGATCCCTTTGCACTCTGATTCCCTAACATGGTTATGTCTTTGAAATGTAATATTTAGGAATGCCACCTCTTACTACATCAGTTCTGAGGCATTATTTTTTGTGTAAGATGGCAAAAAGAATGTAAAAGGAATATTTGAAGCCAAAGAGTCCATCTCTTTTGAAAGTCAAGGTCTCTTTTCCATTCCAGGAGAATTCCAATGTGTTAAATGCCAGTCTGAGCATATTGTGCCTTTTAAATGCCAGATGTGCACCTTCATTTGTTGCAAAGCATGCTGGGACAGCTTATTAAAGGTTGGCTTTGGATTTTGTTCAAGATTTGGAAACTTTCCATGTTTTGTTTTCCTCTTCTCTCAGAACAGGATGACTTGATGTTCCATGTTTATTTTGTATGGAAGTTACTGGAAGGCACACTGTCTTCAGAGTGATGCAATAAGTCATAGAATCATAGAGTCAGAAGAGATGCCAAGGGCCATCCAATGCAACCTCTTTCTGCCATGCAAGAAGACAAAGTCAAAGCACTCCCAACAGCCTCTGTTTAAATACCTCCAAAGAGAGAGACTCCATCAATCTCTGGGGCAACATCTTTCACTGTCAAACAGCTGTTAACATCACAAAGTTCTACCTAATGTTTAGGTGGTATCACTTTTTCTGTAGCTTGAGCCCATTGCTCCATGTCCTAGTCTTTAGAGCAGCAGAAAATAAGCTTTCTCCTTCTTCCATATTTTAAAGATGGCTATTGTGTCACCTCTTAATTGTCTCTTCTCCAGGCTAAACATACCCAGCCCTCACCCGGGTAGGCTGTCATGGTAAGAGGACTGCTGCATTGAATCTCAAGTGGCCACATGGTGTTGCAGAGGAATTGTGGAGATGACCATCAATACTACCACAAAGAAGAGGGGAATTATACCAAGTTGTAAGGGTGAAGAGAAGCAAGCTGAATCTCTATTTCCATTCAGGGTTGTCCCCACATGGTTTCCCTTTCTCTGATTTGTTTTTAATGTGGTGGGATCTGGACCTTTCACCACATTCCAATCTGTTCAAATAATGGAAGGGAAATCAGGGATGACCTAACTCCCACGGACATATAAAACTTTCCAGTAAGGGACATAAGGGGGAATCCTTGCCTCCAGGCTAACTTCGGCTTCTAGCAATTTGCCAGATTCTTGGCAAATGGTCACGCTGACCTGCAGGCAACTTTATGGCCAGAGATTAGTGTACAGAAGAATCAACAAGTAGTAAATAATAAATAAACAAGTAATATCCCCAGAAGGCCCTGAATTACTAAGTACAGTAATTACGATCAGGAAGAGCTTAGCAAAATGTCATCATCTCTTAATAAGAAATTACTTGGTGGTGTTGGGGTTTGTTTTTGTTTGTTTGTTTGGTACTCAGTTAAAATTAGAATTCTTGAGAAACCTATTCCAATGAGTAACAAATTCCGAAGGCAATTAATCAGTCCTGGGTGTGTACATGCCAAAGATTTTGGTTTCAGTAAGTGGCCAATTACTTTGGTCTCCATTACTTGTTTAGAGCACTAGTTTAAGCAATATCTACTATAAGTTATTTTAGTCAATTTTATAGTGATTCTACTAGGAAAAAAAACCCTCTTTGCTCTGAAAGCTTCCCACAAGTAAACATCTGACTATTAGAAAATCCTCTGGCCTTCTACAGAAACCCAACCCAACTTGGAACCCACCCCATTAATGTCTTATTAAACGCATAAGGTCAACTAGTGGGGTTCAGAAACTTTGTGGCTATCTGATCAACCATTTTGTGTTTGATGCCAATGATGGCAGCACTTGATTCACATCTGGCCTGCTGAGTCAATTTCTACAACATCCATTGATAACACTGAGATGGGAAAGATGTGTCTCTCCATCTAAGCTAACTTAACTTGGTGTCGGGATTTCAGGAACGTGCTTTCAGGAATCTGTGACCTGGGATATGATAAAAAAATAAATTACACCTGGCATCATTCGTTCAGCAGCTATGATACTGTAAACTGGATTTACGATCTCCTAATTGCTGAAGATTCATGTTTAGAGTCATTAATACTTGCATATCCCCCCCAACCTACTTTTTCAGCTTGCAGCATCGCAACAGAAGGGTTTCTAAGGAACTGCTGATTGGGGCACTGGAAAGTGATGTTTGCAGCATTCTCCTGGTTGCAAAGTGCATTGAAACCAACAACTGGAGTAGAATTCTTAGGGGTTTCTCCAGCTGCCTGATTGCAACATGGCCTGCAATGGGAATACCACTGTAGATATCATTTCCCAGTGCCAATAAGCAACAACTCAGAAACCTTTCAGTTGTGATTCTGGCAGGATGAGAAAGGGGGTGTAACTATAAAGATGGAGCTCCATCATTGTAGTTATTTCTGATGATGCAGGATCTTGGCCCTCTTTGTTATTTTCAATAACCTCACTAACTGAAATGTAGTATATCCTTCAATTATGAGTGAAGGCAAAAAAGGAAAGTAGTATTAGCAGTACCTGTGTCTTTGCCATCAATAGAAAGCACAGGTATTTTCATATCACATCACACTTTTTCAAATTGAAACCTTTGTTCTGTAGGCCACCCCCATATCCATCACAGTACTCATTTTCTTGTAGTCTATGAACTTTCTCTGTAGCAGCAACCCAGTTGTGGAACCACTGCCACCATCCCTACCTCCATTAGAAGCCCAACAGGCACCTACAATGATGCTATTCTAGTGCCGAGTAAAAACATAAAATCATACAGTATGGCCATTTATGAAAACCTTGGGGAATCTAACTGATTTTGTTCAAAGCTACACATCTGTGATTTTAAACTGTTTTAACATGTGAGTGGTTTTAAACAGTCTTAGCAGTCTTTCGGAGGTGTCCTCTATCTCTTTTTGCTTTCATTTCTTAATACTTACATCTGCTGCTAGTCTTGCCCCAATATTGGCCTGGTACAGACAGGCAAAATGTGACGTGGCGTCGGTAGGGTTAGGGAGCGCACACCATGCACATGCTCCCTAACCCTAGTACTACTGGTTTCGGCAAAATGGCATGTCGCACCGCACTTGTGACACCATGAGTGCACTTTTTGCGGGTTCTTTTTCCACCAGCAGGAAGCTGCATGGTTTGTCTGCTGTATTCCCCCTCCCCCGGCGGAAAACTAGGTGCCAGCAGACCGCCCTTTTTATGTGGTCTGTACCGGGCCATTATCATTAACTATTAACTAACTATCAATTGTGAGGATAGATGGAAATTAAAAACTGTGGAGAGAAGGGTTGGAGGTAACGGTATTAACAGCTTGAAATTTTGAGGACCTATCTGTCAGGGTTGGCGCGAGGAATAAACCTATGTGTTGTGGACTGTTCCTTAACTCTCCTGGAGAATGGTTTATAATACTTTTACTCTTTTAAATTGTTCTTATTGTTTAAGCTCATTTTACTGTACACTGCCCTGAGATCTCTGGATACAGGGAGAGATTACTATTGTTGTTAGCTGCCCTTGAGTCGAATTTGACTCATGGAGATCCAGTGGATAAGACATCTCCAAGATCTCCTGTTCTCAACCTCACTGTTTAGGCCCTGTAGGCCCAGGCCTGTGTCTTCCCTGATCAAGTCTTACCATCTGGCATGTGGTCTTCCTCTCTTTCTACTGCCTTCTACTTTTCCTAGCAACATTGTTTTTTCTAATGATTCATTTTTCCTCATGATGTGGCCAAAATACGTCAGCCTCAATTTAGTCATCTTGGCTTCCTGAGAGAGTTCCAGCTTGATCTGTTCTAGGCCCAATTTGTCTTTTTGGTCATCCACAGTATCCCCAACACTCTTCTCCAGCACCATATCTCAAATGAGTTGATTTTCTTCTTATCAGTGTTTTTCACTGTCCATCTCTCACATCCATATGTGAGAATGTATCTATACGGTGATGGCTTGGAAGGTCCTCACCTTAGTGTTCAGCATTATGTTTTTACACTTTATGATCTTGTCCAGTTCTTTCATAGTTGCCCTTCCTAATATCAGTCTTCTTCTAATTTCTGACTGAAGTCTCCACTTTGATCAGTATTTCAACCAAGGTATGGGAACTCTTTGACTATTTCAATTTAAATAATAATTTCTGACTGCTACATTTGGTTTGAGGCTCCTTGTTGCCCTCCATAATTAATTGATGATACAAGGAAAATACTTTCTGATGTTATTGTGCGCCACAGCAGAACTCAACCTTGTCTGCTATACAACTCCTTAAAGAAATCAGCTATTACAACATAATGAGGGCTGTCTTAGCCTCAACACTGTGTGACCAGGAAATGCCCAACTCCACAGCCAGCACAAAACAGTAAAAAAAGTGAATAGGCTGGTACTTGCTTTGTAGCAGGTGAAAATGTTCTGGCTTCTCTGTGGTGAGGGCTGCCACTACAGACACCATGGCATCATAGTCATCTGTTTTCTTGTATGCTGACAGTGCAGAAAAGAAGCAGTTAAAGCTGCTTTTGTCTAAGGTCAACTTGAGATCATTCAGGTATGCTGATCGGATTTTTTGGTTGTGGTCCTCCTTTAGAGAGCTGGATGACTTTTTGGAAGATTCATCAGAGCCACAGTTTCCTCCTGGGAAAATAAAGAGCAGATAGGGCATGTAACAACAACACTGTAGAGAGAGACAAGTGCCCATGTTGTTTTGTAACTGCATGTTCTGTTACTCCTTCTTTGGAAGAATGAACAATATAATTCCTGGCAACTATTTTATTTTTAAAAGAGGAGTGGTATGAAGACGAGAAACAAATGATGTGTTATCTAGTAACTGGGACTAGCCTAATGTACAATGTGCAACAGAACATGTAGCAGTGTGCTTAACTAATTTTTGCCAAAGCACTGGAGCAGAAATGGCCTGAAAAGATTCTTAAGTGCTTGTCAAAATAAAATAAATAATAATAAAACTTTTATTTATATCCCCTCTGTCTGAGATAACATAATGCAATATTATTCCTGGCAGCAGCAAATGTGTGGCTAACACATCTGGATTCTGCTTCTGTACAGGTTATTGCACAAAGATTTAAATTTAAATAATAATAATAATAATAATAATAATAATAATAATAAAGCCATAGAAATTATTTGCATGAGGCAATGGCCTAAGGTTGGCTAATAATACACACTTAGTTCAAAGGCAAGGAATTTTTATCATGTTACAAATATTTAATCAACGAAGTGTAATGCTTCCTGAGAACCAACAGTCATTGTATTACCCAGTGTTGAATCATAATTTTTTTGTTGTTAACTACTCTAGAGTTGGCCTTGACTCATGGCAAGCTTGTGGATGAGACATCTCCAAGCCCCACTATCTTCCATTGCTTTGCTTAAGTCTTGTAGATGAATGCAAGTGACCTCCCCAATTGAGTCTAACCATTTGGTGTGCAGTCTTCCTCTCTTACCACTGCCCTCTACCTTTCCTAGCATTATCGTCTTTTCTAATAAGTCATGCCTTCTCATTATGTGGCCAATGTCAGCCTCAGTTTTGTCATCTTGGCTTCCAGGGGAGTTCTGGTTTGATCGGTTCAAAGACCCATTTGTTTGTCTTTTTGGCTACAGGCTAAAATAATCATTTGGACTTCATAATCATATGAATGCTTCTAAATTGACCTCTAGTTCAAGATACCAATGGAGATCTTTTCATTTTCTAAGGAATACTACAAGTCCAAATACAACTATAATATTTAAACTTCTAAGACTGTGTTTTAACTGTTACAACTGTATGCAAAATGATAAGCATGACTGGCAGCACATTGCTCAGAATTACTCAACTGTAAGTTTGTTTCTAGGGGAAGACTGTGTTTCTGTAATTTCTTTAATCCGTATATGACAGGAGCATTTAACAGAAATACCACACTAAGGCCTGTTACAGACGGCCAAAATAAAGCTGCTTCGAGTCACAGTGGAGGTATGGTGTTTCAATGATGCATGTGTCCTAAGAGTCCAGAGGCCACACCAAAGCCACGCTCCAGTCCTTAGGGCCCATGACTGCATCTGCATTGCAGAAATAATCTATTTTGACACCATTTCAACTGCTATGACTCAATGTTATGGAATCCTAGGATTTGTAGTTTGTTCTGGCACCAGAGCTCTCTGGCAGAGAAGGTTAAATGTCTCATAAAACTACAATTGCCAGAATAACATAGCATTGAGCTATGGCAATTACAGTGGTGCCAAACTGGATTATTTATGCAGTGCGGATGCAGCCTAAGAACACATATGGTTCTCACATCAGTCTAATAATTATATGTGACTTGAACTTCAAGAGATTGTTCTTTTCTTCCCTTCCCTTTCTTTCTAAGACCATCACATCATATCTTCAGAGAACTACTGGAACTGAAAACTACTACCTCCATTATCAGCACTGATGTATGAACTCCTCATGCAAAACACACCTGTGACATTTGGCACTGATGTTAGGTGGGTTCTTCCTTTGTTCAGGTGCTGCTCAGAGTCAAGCTGCTTACATAGGCCCTCTGAAAAGGTGGTTTTCTTCTCACTTTCCTTATCTAATATCAGAAATAACCAGACATAGACAGCGACTAAATGAAGGTGGAGCTTTGAGAACCACCAAAAATAAGTTTCCCACAGTGGTTTGCCAAAAAAAACACTAGATATTAGATACAGTTAGCAATAACTCCATGCCAAATGCAATATTCTATACCCCCTCCAGAATGATTCATGTTAGTTCTGAGGAAATCTCATGCTCAAATTCCTGCTGTGCCAATCCAGCATCTGACAGAGAGAAGGCCAGGTGGGACACCATGGGTTCTAGATCTGCTGCATGCCAAACAATGTGGCCAAGTATGGACAACCTGCTACAGAGACTAGGACATGGAGCAATGGGTGCAAAATACAGAAAAAGAAATTCCACCTAAACATTAGGAAGAACTTCCTGACAGTAACAGATGTTTAGCAGTGGAATATGCTTCCTCAGAATGTGACAGAGTCTCCTTTTTTGGAGATTTTAAAATAGAGCCTGTATGACCATCTGTGGGAGGTGCTTTGATTGTCTATTCCTGCATGGCAAAGGACTGAACTGGATGGCTCTTGTGGTGTCTTCCAGCTCTATGATTCTATTGCCCTTCAGCTGTTACTGTATTGCAATTTTCATCTTCCCAATCAGCACAGCCAACAGTTAGGGGAGTATAAAAATCCAAAAACATGTAGACTGCCACAACATTCTTATCCCCACCACATGGCAAAGATAAAAGGCTATGCACTAGAACTCAACTTCCTTCTCCCCAGAGACACTAAGGCGGGTTACAAACCGCCGGGTTGCAGCGCTCTCCCTCCGCCATCGCTTGCAGCATCGGGGAGCCGCAGCCTTTAGACGGCGCAGCTCTCGGACGCTGCAGAGAAGGAGCACGGAAATCTTGCTCCTTCTCAGGCCCCGGAAGAGGCGCCGCGAGTGCCAAAGGGTACACTCGCGGCATCACTTCCGGGGCGCCACGTGTGGACGCAGAGTGTCCGTTACGTCAAAATGGCAGCGCCCGTATGAACAGGGCGCCGCCATTTTGTACGGACTGAGTCCGTGATAGGGCAAGGGGCGTTTAGAAGAGACACCCCTTTTCCAAACTGGGACGTCCTCAGGACGTCACTAATGGCGGTTTGTAACCTGCTCTTAGGTTGTAGACAAATGTAAGAACGCTCATTGTGGGCTCTGGGTTTTTTTGGGGGGGGGAGAGGTGGCTTGCATTTTACAGATAGTTCAAGTCTTGCTCCTTTTGGGTTCTGTTTTTTGGGATGGATGGGGGTTGTGTTTTGCAGACAGCTCAAGAGTGCAAAACCCAAGGATTCCTGTCTCTGGAGGTGCAAGAAACAGAACAGGTTTCTGCTCCCTTCTGACCATGTAGTCACTCTTCCTACCAAGAGAAAGGATTTCTTCTGCTCCTAGCCGGGAATGTAGTCAGAAAGATACTCACTGAAAGCTGCCAGCTTCTCAATGTCTTCTTACCTGCCTTCTTGGCCAGGACCAGTCTCTTCTCTTGGAGGAGGCTATGCTCTGGTTTGTAGCCACAGCCCACCCCTGTCAAGCAATGGCAAGCTTCGTCAAACTGCTTTTTGTGCTGTGGCCGAACAAACTGGTAAAACTCTTGCAATGGAAAGAAGAAGAAGAAAAATTAAGCCCATCATGACAATTTACACTATTGCAAACTTCTCAGGGTATACCATTTCAGGCACCACTATGTTCCTAGGCATCTGCCAACCTTGCGTCCACATTTCAATGTACTTTCTGAAATTTGGGTCAAAATATTCATTCTAGAAAAACTTTCAGGGTATGGGTAGGAGAAATTATCCTTTTCCCGAATAGTAATAATCCAGAAGCCTATGGGTAAATTTAAAGAAAGTTTGATGTCACCATGCTCTTATATGTCAGGTAATGAAGGACTTCTCTTCCCCACCCCCACCACCAATCACAGCCCCAAAAGTTTTGCTTGATGTGGGCGGTCCCCCACCATACCTCCCCTGACATTAGAACTGAGAAATCTATGATTTTAGGATTCTACCTAGAACATATTGCATGTGGAGGCGGTTTTCAGTAAACATGACTAATATAGTGGTTCCCCCTTCACATTTACTGGGGTTAAGGGTGAAGGACCCCTTTGAATATGGAAAAACCAACAATAAAAAACACTATTTTTTTACCTAAGAGATCTCCTCTAGGAATCTCCTGGTCCTCCAGTGCAACTCTATGGTCAACATCTGCCATAAGTTGATCATAGAATCATGCTGGAGGACCTATAAATGCCTAGAGAAGTGTTTTCTCTAGGAATGTGTAGGTTCTCCAGCACAGCTCTATGGTCAATGTTTGGTAGAGTTGCACTGGAGAATGTAGAGATCCCTAGAGAGAACATATTAATCAAAACCGCAAATAACCAAATTCACAAAAGTCAAAGCCGCAAATTGGAGGGACAACTGTAGTTGTTTGACAGACCTCTTCTCCTCCATGATTTTTTAACCACCTTTTAAAAAGCATCTAAGCCAATGGCCAGCAATACATCTTCTAAGAACATATGCATAACAAATGAAGCTGCAGTACTTTATACTGAATCAGCACCCTGGTCTATCTAGGCCAGTAACTTCTACCCGGACTCAGGATTTTAGCAGAGAGCTTTCAACATCCCATGACCTGCAAACATCTCTTCATATGTGAAGTTGAAGGATTTCATGGCTGGCATCCATGTTTTTTTGTGGGTTTTTCGGGCTATGTGGCCATGTTCTAGAAAATTTTCTAGTGCAAAAGTGATTTGCATGTGTATTGTTTTGTGCTGATGGCATTAGCCTCCTAGCCTGAGGCTGGCCATCAGCACAAAACAATATACACTGGTACCCCGGGATACGAACGCGCCGCGTTACGAATTTTTCGGGTTACGAAGAAAAAACATTTAATTAATTATTTCCGGGTTACGAAGGTTTCCCCGGGTTGCGAAAAAAAGCCGGCGCTATTTTAAATGGAGCCGCGGCGGAGCCGCGGCTTTTCCCCATTAGCGCCTATGGGGATTCGCCTAACGAAAGACTTCCGGGTTACGAAAATGGCGCCGGAACGAATTAATTTCGTAACCCGGGGGACGAGTGTACATGCAAATCACTCCTGCATTCCCAGGCTCACACAGTATATATACACTCAACTTTTTCCAGGCAAAGCATTCTCTGAAGATGCCAGCCACAGATGCTGGCAAAACATCAGGAAGAAAATTTTCTAGAACATGGCCACATAGCCCAAAAAAACCCACCAAAAACCATCTCTTCATACTTATGTTCGTTGACAGAAGGACAGCCATGCCAGGATTATATATGTGTCCTAGTGAACATATTTTCCCAAATAAAAGCTGTGAAGTTGCTTAGGATCACAAGAAGCTATTTTATGCCAGATCAGAGTATTTGTCCATGACCAGAAAGTTGGGAAAATGTGCCCGCGGTGGGTCAGATTGGCAGTTGCTTCATTTCATCTGGCCCACAAAATTATCAATTCTTTTTCCCCCTACTTATTTTCTTCTCCTGTTTCATGTTACAATTGGAGAAAGCAAGAACAAAAATAAGCTAATAACACACTCCTTTGCTAAAAAAACTTCTGCATGGATGATTTTTAATTTAATTATTGCTTATGCCAATTATCCTGTTTGGTTTCCTGAAGAAGACATGGAATGGGATGGCTAAAAGATTACTTGTAAATTACACTGATAAGGCTGTAATGTCCAAGTAACACAAACCCACTGAAGGTAAAGGACTGTGTTTCAAATAATAGCTAGGATGCTTGAATCTACATTGAGAGATGGCACCATGTTATGTCTACTCAGAATTAAGACAAAAGAAGCTCAACTATTTTAACACCCAGGTAAGCAAGATGTTTGTATTTTACTCTTACAAAACATATTAAACGAAGAGATTTTTACATATGTGTGACTCCTCATTTGTTTAGGTACTCTCCAGTGTGTGAAAGATGAAAGAAAAAAATCCACCTGCACCAGTTAACAGCTCAGGGTCATCTCCATTTACTAGCAGTTAGCTCTTCAGAAACTAATGCAGAAAGAGATCACTCTCACTACATGCTGCTTAAGATTTCAGAGGCAGAACCTGAGACCTTTTGCAAGCAAATCAGATGTTTTATTACTGATCTAAGGTCCCTTTCATAACTCTGGACATGCAAATCCATCCTAACAACTATCCCACAATAACCACCACATACTCCTTCACAGTAGAGTATGTTTTGGTTGTAACACACATTTGTACTGCACAAAACAAACACACTCTCTTCTATAAGCAAGCAAAGAGAGATCACAGATATACTAGTGTACAATTTATTTATTTATTGACTCTTCCTTTACACTAACAGAAGTAAGCAAGTGAGTTTTTGGTTATTGTAGTTATATATTTTAAATTATTTTAAAATTTTAAATAGTTTAAACATTTAAATATATATATTTTATCAACATCTTGGTTATATATATTTGACAGGTTTTTTTGTTGTTGTTGGTTTTTGGTGTGTGCCTTCAAGTTGTTTTTGACTTATGGTGACCCTAAGGTGAACATATCACAGAGTTTTCTGGGGCTGAGAGTGTCCAAGTAAGTTTCTATAGCCAATGAACCCTGAAAGTCACAATCCAGTACTCAAACAGAACACCACACTGTCAGTTTGCTTTATATTTTACTACACTGTTTTTTGTATTTCTGTCTAGATAATTTGTTTTACTGCAGTTTCATATTTCTTTTACTCCTTCCTTTTTCTATGTGTGTGTAAGGATATGTATATTTGAAGGTTTTCATGGTCAGTATCCATAGTTTATTGAGGGTTTTTCTGGTTAGAACATGGCCACATAACCCAAAAAACCCACAACAAACTATATAATAATAATAATAATAATAATAATAATAATAATAATAATTGTACAGTAGTACACCACGACAATACATAGTTTAAGAGATCTTCCTTTTTTAAAAAAAGATAAATGCAACCAAGCATAAAGTTAAGTTTTCTGCACTACGCTTTTCAAAAAATGCTGACAGTGTGAATGGGCAGCCCTTCATTCACCACAATAATCAAAGGCTATCCTAAAAGCAGCAGCTGCCTAAGGGATCTCCACATGGCTACAGTACCTCGCAACAAGACATGCTTTTTCGGGTCTTCTGCAAAAAGAGCACTCATTTGAGATAACATGGCATCAAAGTCATTTGTAGTCTTGTACTGCTGGAGGACCCGTGAGAAGGTGTCAAAATTAAGCTGACTCAGAGATTGCTTCACCGTTGCAATGAAAACTGCAGCCCGAGCTTTTTTGGGCTCTGAGGGGTCTTGTGCTTTGTCAGCCTGCTGTAATTTAAAAGAGAGAGACAAAATAAGATGCATATGAAAATCCCTTTAGTGTACAGAGGGCCCTTGGTATCCACTGCAGTTTGGTTCCAGGAGCCCCCATGGATACTAAAATCTGTGGATGCTCAAGTACTATTAAATACAATAGATACCAAAATGGTCTCTCTTATATAAAATGGCAAAATAAAGAGTTGTTTTTTTGGAATTTATATAATTTTTGAATGTATTCAAGCCATGGATGCTTGAATCTGTGGATACAGAAGGTTGACCTTACTCTCTTTCTGATTCCTCTAACAACAATACAGTGGTACCCCGGGATACGAAATCACCGCATTACGAAATTTCCGGGATACGAAAAAATTAAATAGGAAAAAACTGTTTCGGGTTATGTTTTTTTTTTTTCCGGCTTACGAAAAAATTTTTGGTGCTTTTCGGCGCTTTTTCGCACGAAATCGCGGCTTTCAGCGCTAGCGGCTATGGCTTTTTCGGGTTGCGAAATCTTTCGGGTTACGAACGGCGCCGCGGAACGAATTATATTCGTAACCCAGGGTACCACTGTACATGACTTAGGACTGAAGGGGGAACTCAGGTTTGTGTTGGCAGGATTTGTTCAGAGGAGGTTTTGCTATTGCCTTCACCTGAGGCTGAGAGTGTATGACTTACCCAAGGTCACCTAGTGGGTTTTATGACTGAGCTGGAAATCGAACCCTGGAACCTTGGTCTAGCATACCCCTGCTCCCATTCCCACACTCTGCTGCAATTTCCTGCAGATCCCTGCTTTTCTCAGATAGGATTTGAAAACCCTTCGATCTTCAAAAGACCGATAGTTACTTAGCTCTCATTAGAGAGCGATTACTTCATTCAAGCTGGATTGAAATCAATGGCCTGACTGCCTCTCTCATCTCTACTAAACTGCACATCCTGCTGATTAGCCTAAAGGAATTTTATAGCATGGACTTAAAAATTCAAGTAAGGTGTCTGCTACCGTGTGGGCAGAGCCAGAGCCATTAAGCCATATGGGAATTACTTCTATCCTAACCTGTACATTTATGCCTAGAGTGATTATACCTTAGTTGATTGGAGATATATTGAAGGATTAAAGACAGTCTATGGAAATGCAGATTTAAAAAGAGGGATTTAGCTTGTGCTGGATAGGTACCACTCCTAACTTGGATGTACAGTTTCAGCAATGGGCAAGAGTGCATTTGCACTGTTAAAACTAGTGCACTAGATACATCCATTCTTGATTATGTCAGACCTGGTTACAGCAATACATGCCTTGATTCCATCCTGTTCAGATTACTGGAACACACTCTGTGTGGTGCTGCCTTTGGGAACTGTTTGGAAGTTAGTCCAAAATGCTATGCTCAGAGTGTTGATCATGGTTGGCTACAGGGAACATATAACTTCCTTGTTGAAACAGCTTCACTGGCTACCAGTTCTTAGGCACAATCCAAGGAACTATCTAGCTCTATGTAGCTTAAGGCCAGACTATATAAACCAGTCACATGCCTAAGAAAAATGAATACATCTATAAGCCTCTATTTTACTTTTAAGAGGAAGGAGCTAAGAATACTGAGCAATCCTGTATTGAAAAGACAGTATTCTATTACCTCTCATGGGTAATAATATAAAAATCTGGACTGTATTATCTAACCACCTAGCCCAATATTGTGCATTTTGGCTGGCAATGACTGTTCAAGACTTCAAAATAATCTATCTCCCCCAATCATTTGATATTTTACTTTTAATTTTTAATACAATGAAGATGTTAGTGATCAAGCCCCCAGTACCTTCTATACACAAAACATGTGCTCTACCACTGAGCTTTGCATTCTCTCCACTGCCCCATATTTGATAGTGCGTCCCAAAACGCACTGTTAATTATATAATTTCACAGACACTGAGATGTGGCATTCCCTGGGAGACCCAGGGGATGCGCCCCCTCCCAGGATAGCAATGTTTACCAAGATTGAAATGTGATAACCCTACTGGCAGACCATAGGATTATGACTCGCCTTCTGGTTGACAATGCTTTATCCATAATTGGATAAGCCCATGTTGATTCGGCTGAGACAGTGTACACATCCTGCTCCCTTTGCTAATTAGGATTTTCCTGAATACACATTGGTCCCTGATTCCACAAATTGCCTTCTGATGTACTATGAGATAATGTAAACCTAATGTAACCCTGATGTGAATAAAAGGGGCTGGCCAAGACCTGGCCAGCTAAGCTTTGCACCCCCATTCCTGTCTCTGCGTCTCTTTGCCGCGACAGCTGGTGACCCCGACGTGATACGGAGAAGGTGGCTTTGGCCCAACTCACCCGACTGGAATAGTCTGCGCGCACATCCTCAAAGGAGCCCGTGAGTATGGGAGGAACGCTGACTGCCAAGCAAAGGTCTCACGCTAGGGAGTTATAGTTAAGCGGTTGTCAGGGGATAAACAAATCACCCGGAAAGACATAAAAAATTTTAGTCGCAGAGATCTCATGCCAGTGTCCCTGGTACCCAGAGAGGGGAACACTCTCTGCAGAGGAATGGGAGAAGATAGGCAATCATCTTAAGGCTGGGCCTCGTGCCGCAGCACCCCATTTGATTGCCTGGCAGGTGGTAAACTCGGGCGTGGGACGGCTAAGCCAATCCACGGCCCCCAAATCCTGCCCACAGCCCCCCGCTCCTCCAGCCTCGTTAGCTCCTCCAGGAGATCCACCTGGTTACCCAATTCCAGTGGTTGCTCCCCCCTTATCGCCTGTAAGGCCCCGGCTGGGAGCGGTAGAAGCAGGAATAGCTGAAGCAAAGACAAATCCTAAAGTCAGAACACTAGAAGTGGCCTGGCTTTAAACTCTACCTGAGTTGAAAGGTGGAGGGAATGCCAATAAATCCCTAAAGGTCTTGGCCAATTTGATTTGGAGCAAGTGGTTTTAACCCAGACTCTTCACTGGACAAACCTTTTAAGGTATCCACCAACTTCAGCTAAAAATTGGGTCTAAACCCTAAGCCAATCACGTCTAAGAGGCTTTACAGCTTCACGACAGACTTGGAGGACATTCTTCCAAGGAAAGGAACAGTAAGTTTTCTCAGCTTTTCTGCCCTTCATCCTCCCACTGGAGGATAATAGATAAGCTCCAAAATTGCTAGGGCTTTCCCCAATAAAATGAAGAAAGAGATTAAAGAATTGGTAGCCCAAGTCAACCTCCTCAAGGAGGAAAATTCCATTTTGGCAGCCAGGGTTCAAAAATGGGAAACAACGTCAAATCAAGAACGAACCCATTTCTCCATCGCAGAAGCATGTGTAATGGCAGAATTGTTAGGTCCCTTAAGTCAGGAAACGAGCATAAAATGGATGATTCGGGCTGCAAATAGTTATCCATATGCTGCAGGATTTCATCTGACACAGTTGGCTAGGCTGTGCATGTCCTCTGTGGACAGAGACAACCTGGAAGCAGCAGTGATGTGTCAAAACCTTTTTTCCCAAGATATGTACTCCTGGATGGGACATATCTTGAGCCTATTGTGGCCAGGACAACTGGCTGAGGATTTATACTACGCACAAGAGCAAAAAACAAATGAGGACCCAGAAACATACATGGCTAGAAAAATGTTGCTTGCAAGAATAGCTTTCCCCTCTAAAGCTATGAATAAAGAGTTCATGGGTGAAATATATAGAGGACTTCATCCCAAGAGCAAAGGTCTCTGGGATGCCAAATCAAAGAGTCAGAGCTACAGTGGTGCCCCGGGATACGAATTGATCGCGTTACGAAATTTCCGGGATACGAAAAAGTTACATTGGAAAAAACTGTTCCGGGTTACGATATTTTTTTCGGGTTACGAATTTTTTTCGGCGCAAAATTCAAACCGCAAAGCGCGGCTAGCGGCTTTCCAGCGCTAACGGAAAGCCTTTTCGGGTTGCGAAATTACTCGGGTTACGAACGGAGCGGTGGAACGAATTAATTTCGTAACCCGAGGGACTACTGTATTTGCGGGTTGGGAAACCTTTTCCCAGCACCTAAGGCAGCTCTCTTCAAAATTTCATCTGATGATAGCACAGAGACAAGAAAAGTCCCTAGCCCAAAAGAAGAAAGCTAGAGAAAATTCCCTTAAAAAAGGCTTTTTAGATCCATCTAAAAGCCCTACTCAGCCCTCTCTCATTCCCCAAAGAGAGATGGAAACACCTGAAGGCCTGCCTCACCATAGCAAGCAGAAATTGCCAGAGACCCCCAAGGGACTCCATTCCAAGAGCCCCTATATTACTAGTTGCTCTGTAAATCTCAGGAAAGCAAGCCCCCCTTGCCCAAACGGAAAGAAAAATGTCTCACTTTCTTTTGGAAACACCTCTGCTACTGTTCGGACTACAGTCTACAAACAGAGAGATCAGAACCATACCTCAAATAAGCACTTCGAGGCCAAGAGGGTCAAAACCCCAGAAAACAGGGCATGGACTCAACCACAAAACCCCAAGCTTTGGAAACCTTTCCAGCCAGACATGCCAGAGAAAGGGAACCTCAGAGGTCATCTTTCCCATTCCCGTGGTTCAGATTGGAGTGGCACTGGGAGATGTGTTTCCTGGAAGAGGCAAAAGCCCAGCTCCCTGGGAAAAACAGTGAAAATGGATGACACCGTCTCAGCTTCAACCCAGCTCCTTGACCAAGAGGTGAGGCACACTGTCTCAGCCTCAGCTCCCAGAACAAAGACCTCAGAAGGTAGTTCTCGGAAAGGAATCGTAGAAACTGCTCTTTGAGAAACACAAAACCCTGCAGGCATTTTAAACATTGCAGAGAACTTTTGTAAGTGTTGGGATCTTAAAAGACAGGAAGTTTTCCTTCCCCTCAGTAAGTCCAGTTTATTCAGTAGTCTGTGTTTTTTTGTATTTCTGCATTTTCCTTTGTGCCCATGAGGCAAGTGGATAAGATCATTCAGTAGGAAATTCCAAATTGAGTAAGGACCCCCCCTCTTCTGTTCCTGCTTTGCAAATTGAGATTGAGAAATGTCTCACTATTTTCTGTTGCTGGCACTCTACATGTGCTCAGGCAGAGTGACACTGTCTCAACTTTTGTCTCTACATTCTGTTTTTAGAGGATTCTGTATGCCTTTAGTTTGTTCTCTCCTATTTAATTGTGGAAATTGTAAAGGGACAGGAGTTTCTAGGTTCCCCCCCCCCCACTCAAATCTGTGTTAATTTTGTGTTTTTGGTTGTGATAAAGCATAATTGAAATTCTCTTTGGATGCATAAATCTTACAGACAGAGAGAACATACCATTTTATGGAATAAAATCAGTACTTAGAGTGTGTTTGGAAAACTATGTCTCATTCTTCTAGTAGTCAGCTTGGCTTGCCCTCTGTCTCCTTTATGTGTTTGATTTGCCCAGGCTTGGCTGGAGAATTGCAACAACTAAAGGTTGTTGTAGATCCTATTAATTGTTGCTTGTATCTGTTAATTTGCTTGTTTGTTTGGCTGTTTGTGATTTGCAAATCTGAAGACAGCTCCCTTCCTTTTAGTCCAAAGTTCTTTGCTGCATTGGTTTTTCAATAGGGATTAATTCCTGCTCTCGAGTGTCTTTTCCTTGCTGTTAAGCCTCACTTTGGTCAGCATAGTCTATCTGTAAAAACTGTCTTGGCTAAAGTGGGAAAAAACGTTTTGTCTAAGTTGCTTTATATTCTCATGGCTAAAGGACTACATATCCCATCTACCTAAATTGTGGTACATGTTTAGAAACAGATTCTAGTCCTCTTGCACCTAGAAATTGTTCATTTGTCTGTCTGTTAATGTGTTTGGATTTGTGCTACACTTTTGCAACACATAAACCTGAATTTCTTGTACTCTTCCTCCATTTGTATTGTTTTGCTTCCTTCTTTTATACATTGTTTCCTAGAGAGAGAGCTTCTCTTACCAGCACAGTCTATCTGTCTCTCTTACTCTTCATCTGGGTTAGCTATAGTGGGATTACTGGGAGGGGGGAGAACCCCTCCTTCTCCTCTGCCTCGTCCTTTTTGTTTTTGAGTTTAATCCTGTACTCCATAGGTCTGCTTGCAGAAAAAGATTTGCTAAAATAGATTTCCTCATTTTTGCTAAAATTGGTATCCTACCTTCTTTACTAAAGTCTGCTATTGCCATTCTTCTATGTTCTTCCCTATGGACACCCCTCTCTGTTTAAAAGACGTAAAATCCCCTCTTTCTCCTTTTTAATGACCCCAATAGCTTTCTTCTATAAAAACAAAAAAGGGGGGAATGCACCCCCCCCAATCAACACAAAAAGGTTGTGAACCGGGCCATATCTGTTGTATTTTATTTGCCTGGAATAATTTAATTGCACTGTCTGATTATTTATTTCCAACACAGAAACATTTTTCTTCATTTTCCCTGCTGCTGTGGCCCTTGGTGTGATATTGACAGTTTCCAGAGACAGCGGAAAGGACCAGCAACCCCCGTCATTTGGGGAAGAGGTTGTGCAGCAGTGTCAACCCCAATAGGCACAGTATGGACATCAGCCAAGTACAGTGGTACCCCGGTATACGAAATACCCACGTTACGAAATTTCCGGGTTACGAAATAAATCCATTGAAAATAATTGTTCCGGGTTACGAAGGTTATTTCGGGTTACGAAAAAAAATTTGGTGCTTTTCGGCGCTTTTTCGCACGAAATCGCGGCTTTTCCCCATTAGCGCCTATGGCATTTCGGCTTGCGAATGCTTTTCGGGTTACGAAAGCGGCGGCGGAACGAATTAATTTCGTAACCCGAGGGAGCACTGTATCTTAAACCTGCACACGGCATCAAGGCCTTCAGAACCTAATATTTCAATCCAATCAACAATTTCACATGATGTCAAATGATGAACAACATGAACTTAGAAATGCCACTCTGGACAATGGAGCAGCCATAGACTACAGTGGTACCTCGGGATACGAAATACCCAGGTTACGAAATTTTCGGGATACGAAAAAATCCCATAGGGAATTATTGTTTCGGGTTACGAATGTTTTTTCGGGTTACGAAAAAACTTTTGGTGCTTTTTTCAGCTTTTTCGCACGGAATCGCGGCTTTTCCCCATTAGCGCCTATGGCAATTCGGCTTACGAAGGCTTTTCGGGTTACGAAAGCGGCCGCGGAACGAATTAATTTCGTAACCCGAGGCACCACTGTATTTACTTTTGCTATGTGAAGAAATCAAAAATATGTGCTGTATTAACCCATAATTCTATGTTGTTGTACTTGGTTTATTATGTTTGACCAGTGGAGCCCCTTCAGCCCAGTGGTATCAAAGGGGAGATCAAAATGTTTGGGAAAAGATATTTCATTTATATATATCCATATTTTATTGCCACCTGGATAGTCTTTTAATTGTAACTGTCAAACCTATAATTCTGTACCTGCCAATGTGTCTGATGGCACACAGTGCTGTCTGAGTAGGCTTGTTCCTGTTCTCCAACACCCTTTTATCTTGGATGTTTCCAGGGTTCAGAGAGCAGTAACACTCACCTCTGACTACAATATACCTCCATAGCCCAACTGAATACTTTGCTGTGTGAAGACATCAAGATATGTGTTGTTTCAAATTGTCAAATAACTCTTGTTCCATTAATAATTTGATTGAAGAACTACTTGATTTACCTGACTCAGGTCCACCAGAACATTGGATATTCTGGATTATGAAGCTGATTGATTTACTATTTGCCAGACCTTCATTGGCTGAAAAGACTTCTTGTATATGGCATTATCATTTTTGTGTTATGACCCTATTTTGCCATCTCTTCCAATGTATTCCTGCCTTGTGTTCTAGGCTTTTACAAAGAACAATGACAACCACGGAAAAGCAGCTGGTCGCAGGATATGTACACCAGCTCATAAAAAACAAAAAAGAGGGAGATGTGGCATTCCCTGGGAGACCCAGGGGATGCGCCCCCTCCCAGGATAGCAATGTTTACCAAGATTGAAATGTGATAACTCTACTGGCAGACCATAGGATTATGACTCGCCTTCTGGTTGACAATGCTTTATCCATAATTGGATAAGCCCATGTTGATTCGGCTGAGACAGTGTACACATCCTGCTCCCTTTGCTAATTAGGATTTTCCTGAATACACATTGGTCCCTGATTCCGCAAATTGCCTTCTGATGTACTATGAGATAATGTAAACCTAATGTAACCCTGATGTGAATAAAAGGGGCTGGCCAAGACCTGGCCAGCTAAGTTTTGCACCCCCATTCCTGTCTCTGCGTCTCTTTGCCGCGACACTGAGAACCAGCAATATTCACACATACAGAATAAAATGATTTGCATGATACCTAGAAGTTCTGCTGACTTTAGTGGTAGCTAAATGTCTGAAAGAGCTGTATATTCAAAATATGCCTTTTCATTCCAGGCACAAGCAGAACATACCATGTTGCTGATAATCTTGATTTTCTTCCGGCCTCCTTTCTGCCCATCCATAAGCCTTTTCTCATATTGAAGAGACAGAGTTGACAAACGTTTGGCCTGTAAAGATAGAAGAGTTGATATAGTTTCTTCCCTTCATTTTAGGGTGTATCCACATTGCAGAAATAAAGCTGTGTGACACCACTGTAACTGCAAATAATAGCAAATGCAGGCATTCCAAAACCCATAAATAAATAAATAAATAAACAAACAAACAATATTCAAAAATCCAAAACACTTTGGGTCCTGATCATTTCATATTCCCTTCTGTTATCCAAAGCATTTCAGACAACCGAACAGCCCATAATATTCCCTGTAGCTTGAAACAGCACTGGGTAGAAAACACATGGATCTTGCACTATGTGAAACAGAGCTCAAGTTAAGTTCTATAGCATGACAGCCCCACTTAACAGTAGCATTCTATTAGGTGTGCATGGAGAGAAGGCAGAGACTACTAGCACAGCCATTCAAACAGTGGGCTCATACCGTTTCTTCTCCTATCAAGCCTTCTTCCTCATCTGCCTGTCCGTTGTTCTTATCATGCTTCTCCAGAGCATCCAAGAGGCTAGCAGGTTGCTTTTTTGAGGAGGTTGGAACCTGATCATACTCTACACATAGGCTGGCCACTCCATTATCTGACACAAGATAAATCACTGGTTAAATATTTGCATTTTGATTATACTTAACTCATTTTTTTTCCAGCTTGGGGCTGCTTAAGAAGGAAGAAGGGGAAAGGGGAGATGCCACAGAGGTTGTTCAGAACAGCCCTGCTCAGCCATTATCAATGCACTCTAAACAAATATGTGAAGATGTAGAGCACACCAGCTTAACCCTCTGTCACCCACAAGGACAGCAATTTTCTTAACTGGACACAAACACCCGTAACAATAATTCAGAGTGGTGGAAAAATCAATGGGGGACAAAATAATGAGGCAAGAGTCTGGGAATAATAAAGGAAAGCATGCATTAGACTTTTAGAAAAACTTTGATAGTAATTAATTCATTGTCATTATTTATTATTTTTTTAACTCTTAAAAAAATAAAATAAACCATACAGCTTACTGAAAACAGGCCATTTGGTTCTCATGGTGACCCTCTGGATGTGGCATCTCCAAGACCTGCTATGCTCTGCTTAGATCCTGAAAATTGAGGCCCATGTCCTCCCTGGCCAAGTCTATCCATCTGGCATGTAGTCTTTTTTTCTTTCTACTGCCTTCTACCTTCCTTAACAGTACAACCCCTATATCTGCAGGGATTCGTTCCCATGGTTACAATGAATAAGAAAAACCACAGTTAACAGCAAACACTATATTTTCCAACAGACGTTGACCCTAGAGTCACATTGAAGGACCTCCAAATGCCTATTAATCTACTGTAATATCTTTTGGATTTTTTAATTAAATGACTGGGGGAGATACATTCTTTTCATTTCTTAGGGAAAAAAACCTTTTCCTAATCCATTCTGCTGAAATTCTCTAGTGATCCATTTTCAGATTCTGAGAGGAAATGATACCAGTCCTTTTGTTCCTCTTAAAAACAAAGGCACTTACCCATCCTCTTCCTTTTCAAACTAGGAACATGGTCATCCAAATTGCTGGCTTTTGTCAAAGAAATAAATTGCTCATGGGAAGTAGAAGGTGTAGGGTTTCCTTCCTCTTCAGTGGTGCTGCAAGAAGGAACAGAAGGTGCTGGAGCTGGCATCTGAAAAGAATGGAAATGTTGTTACAAAATTCAAAGTCACCTCTCAAGGAAAATAGAATCTTCCCAACCGAATTCAGTACTGTACAGTGGCAATTATTTGTAATAATAGCACATACGAAATAGCAGTAGGGGAGCCTGCTACTCTTCCCTATCATTGGCTCAGTTTTGGAATAAGGAGAGTAAATCATTGAGTATGAACCAAAACACCACAGCCTGACTTTGCAAGATCTGAGCAGGACTATTAAGAAAAGGATGTCTTGGAAGTCTCTCATTCAGAGGGCCATTCTAACACAAAGCCAAACTTAATGGCAGTTAACAACAATTAACTATTCTGAGAAAGCAGAATATCTTTCCTGGATCAGATTAATGATGTGTCCAACCCAACATCCTGTTGCAATACTGACCAGCTTAATTCTTCTCGGAAAGAACAGGCTGAGCAAGTCATTAAAGCACTCCCAGTATGTGGTCACTGCATACAATACTTCTTAATATGGAGATTCCATTGAACTATCACAACTAATAATAATTAGCTGACCAATCTTCCATTAATTTGTCCAAGCTTTCATAAAGTTTTCTTTACTAACTGGTCTAGCTACCACCATTTCTTGTTATTATGTGCCATGAAGTTGACTCCAACAGAGGGTGACCCACTGGGGTTGAGAGAGTATGACTTGCTCAAGGTCACCCAGTGGGTTTCCATGGCTGAGCGGAAATTTAAACCTCATTCGCCTGAAATCCTAGTCCAGTACTCAAACACTATACACTATGGCCTGTTACAGATTGCCAAAATAAAGCTGCTTCGGGTCTCTTTGGAGGTATGCTATTTAAATAATGCATGGGTCCTAAGAGTCCAGAGGTCGCACCAAAGCCACACTCCATTCCTAAGCACTGGAGTGCAGCTTTGGTGCAGCTTCCGGATTCTTAGGCTGCATGCATCATTTAAACAGCATACCTCCAAAGAGACCCGAAGCAGCTTTATTTTGGCAGTCTGTAACAGGCCAATATTTGCTCCAAGTATCACCATACTCCATGGTCATGCATTTCCTGGGTTAGTATTATGCACTGTTTTTTGTTTCTCCCTCACCTATCACCAATTTATTTGATGACTTCAAATTCTAATATCTTGAGAGATTGAGTTCTTTCAACTCTCTAATATTAAAAAAATTCTGCCATGCCTCATACATACTTTCTAAACTATGTCCCTCAAATATGTGTCCCAAATATCTTAAAACATCTTGAAAATTTTGCTGCCCTTTCTTCAATTTTCATGAAGACAGTTCAATCAGAACTGTACATAATAGAACCTGAGCAAGTCATGTCTCCATATAATACTGTTAGGATACTTGCACGGTGTTTTCAATTCCACTGCCAATAGCTCCAGAGACTGAATATGAATTCTAATTGACAAGACACACGGAATGACATTTTCCAATTAACATTCTGCTACAACTGCATGATTTGTTTCTTTGGCTGTCACAGTCAGGTGACATTAGTTGGTGAGGTTCCCATTTTTAGAGTCAATATCCATTATTACAGTGAGAAATAAATGTTTCTAATTTACTGTTATATCAGTAGTTATGTATGTGCTTCATTGGTTAATGAAGAGTAGGCTATAAATGTCAACATATCATGTCATGTCATGTCATTTCAACGTGTGAGTGTACAAATAACAGGGATGTATACAGAAAAAGAGACGTTGGCGCTTACCTGTGATATGTCCATTCCCAGTAGATAAGAGCCCCATATCCTGTAGTTTGGGTTATGATTCTCCCACTCACTCCAATAGGCAGGAAGTAAAAAAGAGAGCCCTTTTGGTGACCCCCCCTTGGGTGGAGCTAACCCTAGAAGGCCAGTCGTTCAACAGCTGAATGCTCCAGAAAAAACATAAACAATTTATTTGGATATCAAAGTATAGAGAATTGGACAGCG
Source organism: Sceloporus undulatus (assembly GCF_019175285.1). Classification (NCBI taxonomy): domain Eukaryota; kingdom Metazoa; phylum Chordata; class Lepidosauria; order Squamata; family Phrynosomatidae; genus Sceloporus; species Sceloporus undulatus. The sequence goes on along the minus strand of NC_056525.1, from coordinate 6,753,462 downwards.
ACCGAGACAGGGAGTGAGCAATTTAGCTTGCTCCCCATAGGGAAGCACTATGTGGATATGAACCATCCCTATGCCAGCACCCCTGAGGGTGGACCAGGATGTAGGGCTCTTATCTACTGGAAATGGACATATCACAGGTAAGAGCCAATGTCCCTTTTCCCAGTAGATAAGACCCCCCCCCCCACATCCTGCAGTTTGAGATTTACCAAAGCTGATCTAAACAGAGTGGGCGGTGCTGGCCCTTAAGTGACATAGGTTGAGCACCTGCTGCAAGACCCTGCTGTCAACAGCAGCCTCAGCAGAACCAAGCTGTAAACCTAGTGATATCTAACAAGTGTGTATGGTGGCTTGTAAGTGGCCACCCTGACGGTCTTTGCTATAGGACCTATGATGGCTAGAGGTGCTCATGCACCTGTAGTCTTTGGCATGAGTGATTTGGTTTCTGGTGGTAACCTCTCAAAGATTTATGGCAGGTAGTAATGCTAGGGCCTGGCCCACCTGCTAGGCATGGATACTGATGCCTTCTTGCCCATAGTACAGGGCTAAAAGGAAACACAGTGGGGTGTCTGAGGAATGAAAGCTGTTTCTCCTCTGTGGGTGGCTTGGTCTCCAGCATAGTGTATGTTTTAAATTCTTTCCAATGTCTGGGAGAATGAAGGAGAAGAAAAAGGACTGGAGTGGCTGTATTGAAGAAGCTGCAGAGCAACAGCAAACACATCCTACTGGAGTGACAGGCAGGACAAAACTGGCCTTCTAGGGTTAGCTCCACCCACGTGGCGTCACCAGGAGGTCTCTCTTTTTACTTCCTGCCTATTGGAGTGATTGGGAGGAGCATAACCCAAACTACAGGATGTGGGGGTCTTATCTACTGGGAAAGGAACATGAGTTTTAAGATGACATTCCTATAGGCCAGAAGCAGAGATAAGCACTTGGATACCTAACACATGTATTTGGAACTCGGTGAAGTTAGTATAGGGGAAGTTCTTCTTTATTTATTGGACTACATCCATTCCACCTTTCCACTGTATAGGATGCATAGTAAGACAACAAAAATCCAAGTATTAAAAGGTAAATATTAGTAATGTACACATAATAAACCTAATCCACTAATCAAAATAAATGTTTTGTGGGAGTGGGAGGTCCCTGAGCCTATAGCGAGTCTGGTTCAGCCATGTTCCCTAAAAAGGGGGGGGGGGGGCTTTTTAAAGTCAAAAGGAGGTTCAGTGTGCACGTAGTCCTCCAAGGTCTTGTATAAGATGTACATAGCCCTCAGACATTTGTAAATTGCCCAGAGGACAAGATCGACGTGTCAACAGTGTAATGTAACAGCCGAAAAAGCCAATGCAATTCTGGACTGCATCTACAAAAGCAGTGTCCAAACTGAGGAAAGTAATACTGCCACTCTGTTCTGCTTTGGTCAGACCTCACCTGGAATAATGTGTTCAATTCTGGGCATCACAGTTCAAGAAGGATATTGACAAGCTGGAATATGTCCAGAGAAAGGCAATCTAGATGATCAAAGGCCTGGAAACCAAGCTTTATGAGGAATGATTTAGGGAGCTGAATATGTTAACCAGAAGAGCCCTCCCTCCATGACATTTGATACCATCCAGCCTGAAGGGAGAGAAAAGACAGGTCCAGCACCATCGGTCCTACCCTCAAGAAGAAGAGCCCTCCCTCCAGTCCATCTGCCTTGGTCCAGAACTCAGAGGGAGAGAAGAATTGCTGGAGCTGATCCCCTTCCACACCACCATTCCCTTCTCCTTTTGTGTCATGTCTTTTTAGATTGTAAGCCTGAGGGCAGGGAACTGTCTTATTAAAAAGATTGTACGTACTGTACAGCGCTGTGTAAATTTATAGCACTATATAAATAAAGCT
>NC_056525.1:6737376-6751574 GCF_019175285.1 Sceloporus undulatus | reverse complement strand
TAATAATAATAATAATAATAATAATAATAATAATAATAATAATAATAATATGTTTAGCCTGGAAAAGACTGAATGGTGACATAATAGCCAACTTTAAATATCAGAAGGGGTGTCGGGTAGAAGATGGAGCCAGCTTGTTTTCTGCTGTTCCAAAAACCAGAACATGAACCAACACATTCTAATTACAAGAAAAGAGATTCCACCCAAATGTTAGAAAGAATATTTTAGAGTAGGAGCTGTTTGACAGCGGAATACACTGCCTTTGAGAGTGGTGGACTTTCCTTCTTGGAGGTCTTGACACAGAGGTTGGGTATCTTTCAGGAGTACTTTAGTTGTGTATTCCTATATGGCAGGTGGTTGGACTAGATGCCCCTTGTGGTCCCTTCGAACTCAAAGATTCTATGGTACTATGATCCCAACATCTGAAAAATCACACAATACTTACTTCTGAACTATACACAATGTTAGGGCCTGAACAGACAAACCAAAATAAAGCTGCTTCAGGTCACTTTGGAGGTATGCTGTTTAAATAATGCATGCATCCTATGAGGCCAGAAGCCACACCAAAGGACTGGAGCACAGCTTTGGCACGGTTTCTGGCCTCTTAAGATATGTGTGTCATTTAAACAGCATACTTCCAAAGTGACCTGAAGCAGCTTTATTTTGGCCTGTCTGTTCAGGCCCTTAGTTCCTGCTAGAGTAATTCACTGATATCAGTGGAGCACACATTAGAATTGACTAACAATTCCCATTCATTTCAGTGGGTTTATTCTAGTTAGAATTAACAGTGGATATAGTCCTCAAAGGCTCTCACATTGACTTGCTTGATACCTACACATTTTTGTGCAACGCGGAAGAACTGAGATACATCTCTGACTACATGACCAAATTTTTCATAAATCCTGACATAAGGGCGGACCCAGGAAGGCAACTGGGCTCTTGCATCTGTGTTCATGAACCTGTCAGAAATTGAGAAAAGATCATTATTTAAGAATTCAATTAGAGTATATGCAGGAAGGTTTTTTTTGGGGGGGGGGGGGGGAGGATTTCAAGAATTGGAGTTGTTTGTGTATGTTTTATTTTCTGTCTTGGTTGTCTTGGTTATTGTGTGCTTTAAGCTTCTGTGTTCGATTTTTGAATATAAAAAAATATTCAGAATAGAAATTAGAAACACATGTCAACTTTGTGAAAAATAATACTTCCAGGAGATTATGCAGAAAGAGGTAACACAATTCTTTCCAGATGTTCAGATGTTTACAACTAAAAGTCCCATAAACTCAAGACAGCATGGCCAATGATCAAGGATTATGGAAAGGACAAGTTACTGTAGTTCTTTGAGGGGTCATCCGGAAACTCACATAAATGGGTTTTCCTGCACCTGTGCAGTGCCTCTTTTGGAGCATTCCAAAGCATTCTGGAGAGTTTTGGCAGTAGTCCTGCCCACCTCTGGCAGCCCTGTGTAAGGAACTCCCACTAAACCCACCAGTTCTGTAGTACGCGGATGCAGCCATCCATGTGAACTAGCAAGAAACAATGAGAGGTGGACAGGTGGAGTTGTGTGAGTTCACAAGTGATCACTACAAGAACTACAGTTAGATTTGCAACTTGTCCTTCTTCTTCATGGTCTCTCTGACTCACACAAATGGGAGACTAGCAAGCTACAAAAAGTAGGAAGCGGGACTGTTGGTGCATTCAAATGTGGTAGCCAAGGTATTGTTGGTTATGAACAGCCTGTGGATGAAATTGACAGTGTTGCTTACTCAATAATACCAACAAAAAGAAGCCAAATCAGTGTCTGAACCAATAAGGAGGACGTGACCTGGAACGGTACCAACATCAGTGTCAACTAGAGATGAAATTGCTGGAAGCCATTTCCCTCAAATTGAGACTCAGTCCAGAAAAGGAGAAACTGTAACTCTAATGACATAAGACTCCTGTACCTTTCCCTCCAAAACATGGTTGTCTGATCTTCTGTCCTGCATAGATATGGTCTCCATCACCACAGTACAATTTCAGAGAACCCTGCAGAGATACCACAGCCTCACAAAAAACTATCTCTGAGTCAAATCCCTGAAGGGAAGTAGATGGCTCAGCTATAGCCATAGTTTCAGCGGAATGCAAAGAAGAGGGTCACAGCAAAGAGTGTTCCTCCAATCTTTTCTTCTTCTTATGGTTGTGCTAGGTCAGTCTGCATTTCAACCTCAAGAGTCTTAACAGGGGTTGATGGACAATCAGAGGTCTCCCATACCGTCTGACTTTCTTAGTGGGTGTACAGATAGTCCCCACCAACATACTTGTATCCTTTCATTTGGAGGAACTGACATTCGTTGGAACTGAAGCCATCTTCTCCATACTTGACTTCTTCTCCATACTCGACTTTAACTTCTTTGAAGCTGAGGATTTAAAATTGCTAATGATGCTCAGGATCTTGTGGTTTCAAGGCCTGCTTGTACAAAAGTTTTAAGATGGCACTTTCTGCTGTCTGCCCTGCAGTGTAAACTCTGCAGAGTACACACACGAGGCAACAATATGGGACAGTGAAGGCATCTCAAATACCCACAATTGATGTACATCTTAAAAGAAGCCAGCAGTACTGAGAAAGCCTTGAGGGCTAGCATGGCTAGAAAGCCCATGCCAATTATTGAACCTCAGAAGACATATTCCAGTTTGAATACACAAACGCTATTCCTCATGAGGCAGTTGCAGTGGCAGATTAAAAGGAAGTGGCAGGTTTTGATGGGAGCCCCTTATATACGGCTGTCAGAGATAGGCGGGACTAGTGCCCAAACTTTTGAATGTTTTAGAACACATTAGAGGCTTTGTGCAGGGATGCAGGATAACCGATTTGTGTGAGTCAAAGAGACCACAAAGAAAAGTTATAGCTCAAAACATCTGGAAGACACTACATCATCTACCCATCATAGACAACCTCATCCTTAAGATGAAAACATGAGTAATACTGGTGCAAAATGGAGTATGTGAAAAAGGATTCTGTTCTAAGTCTCTCCCCACAAGGCAGTTCTGTTTAAACAGGGAGAGGCACTCTGCTGAAATACAGCACTAAGGCTCTCCAAGCAGAAAATGCTTAGCAGTTAACTAAACTACAAATCCCACGATTCCACAGGATGGAGCCATACACTTTCAACTGGTATCAAACTGCAATAATAGCAGTTAAGTGCATATACAGATTGACACTGGTCTTTGTGGTACTCCAGAAGCAGTCACTATAACGGCAGTTAGCTCATCCAACACCTACAGCAGAAGCATGCCTTTTAAAAACTGAAAGCCAGTTGGGGCTTCTAAAATATTTATTCACAAGTATCCAAACTCCTAGCACAAGAAGACACACATGCTATTCCTGATGTTTAGCCTGACTGAATCTGATCCATTTTCACAGTACTAGAACACTGATTCTACTCCATCTGAAAGGCCAGATACTTAGTCTGGGAATGCTGAGTAGTTTAACTTAGGAGTAGGAGTTTTCCAATTTAATCAATGAGGGCAGGTACTTGTGAGGAGATGAAAGAGGATTCAGTCATTTTCATGTCTTATTTTTCACTTCTCATCTCCCAAACTTTTTAACAAGAGCTCTTTCCCTACCCAACCACCAACACTTCTTCCCTCAGCCGTGTGGAAGAAGTGTCTTCATCATGGTAGAGAAAACAAAATCACTGTTCCAAGGAGCTGTGAAACAAAGAGGTAGCAGTGGTGGTGCAGGATTTGAGTAGGAGAGACAGTTGCCTTAGAATTCTCTCAGATGAAAAAAAGAGGGTCACCTGTGGTCACAAAGGAAGATGGCACCATAGTCTTGCCGATGCCGAATGACTCTTCCAATGGCCTGGTTTACTGCACGAGAAGCCTGCTGCTTGTACCAGGTGTTTCCAGACAAATACTAAAGGGCAGAAAGATTTTTTTAAAAAATTAATGCAATGTGTTCTTTCCTTCACTGTTGGTACTTTTTCTTCTTTTAACTATTAAAACCAAAAAATAACACTAAGAAGGCGATGTCTTGAATACAGACCTGAAAAGAATGCTCACCTAACCATCCTTCTGTTCTCCTTCTTCTCTACTGCACTTTTTGTCTAACCAGTGATGAGAAAAGATCAGAAGTTGACCAAAAGGCCAAAATAAGACAGAGCCATGCTGAAGAGGAAGTATCATTAACCAGGGAAAATTTTAGAAGGTGGAGATTTATTAAGCTCTTTGGAATCTTAAGGAAAAGCAAATTAAGCATTTCCTGGACATTTTGACCCTACCATTTGGTCCTTCCTTTTAATAACAATGATCTGAAACGTAAGGAAAAGACTCAATGTGAACTATTTTCCCTTGTGCTTGCTTGACAATTTTCCATTATGGTGTAATGACTGCTGTTTAAGGATTAGCTGAAGTCTGTTTAGTATACTCCTGACATTTGCTGTCTGCTGGGTAGATTTTCCAAAACTGCTGATAAGGTGTATGCTTGCTTCAGTGCTAGATTGCACAGCCATAATTCTGGGCATCTGGACCAGTTGTCATTAAATAAACTGTCTAGCCAATTTTGTAGTTCTAGTCTAGTATCTAGTTCTAATCTGCCTTCATTTCACTAATGCCTCCATTCTTGAATCCAAACAAGAAAAAGAGCTTCCCCAATACCAGAAAGCTCAGCATAGTTCTAGACTAGATGTATCTTTTTGCACCCTTAAAACTAGTAGTAGTAGTCAAGACAACTTACCTCTGTAAAATGGCACTGCACTCTAGGTCATGAGGGCGTAAGAAAGAAACACTGTACAACCTCAAGTGTTTCCCCCGATTTTAACCAAGGCTCAGACCATAAACTCCATAGGTAAAAAGGGAACAGGTGCATGCAAAATCAGTACAGACAATTCTGCAGATTTTCAAGCCTTCAAGTAGTACTACTAGAAACCCCAGAAAAAAGCTACTATGCAAGAAGAATGACAGATATCCACATTTTCATTTTCCCCCCCTTACCTGTCCTCCACCACTTCTGGCCTTCATCTCATCCAGGAACTGCATCTTTAAAATGATCCTGGGGTCCATGCGAGGTGGAAAAGGAAGGCCTGTGATGATAACACCTCGCCCATTCCTATCAGCAAAATCCAAACCTTCACTAGCCTGAAGAAAGTTTTAAAGATATAGTCATATTAGTTTGTTTCAGCATAAAAAGGAGGAGGAGGAAAAAACAAGAGAGCTTGCAGTATCTTTACAATATGTTGTTTGTCACGAACATATACTGCTGGTAGGGAACAACTGCTGCAAGTTTCAAGGTAACGTCTCTTCTTATTTATTCAAATTTATTTATTAAGGTATTTATTAACACCCCATCCAATATCAGGTAATCTCAAGGTATCTTACAATACCATTAAAACAGGTTAAACAGGTTAAAAAGAACAAGAAATAAGCCAACAATACACTAAACGATATACTGAGTTCAAATAGATTTAAAATTTTTAAAGTTTTTAAAAGTATAAATAATAGTCTTGGGTTGAATTTATAATGCTCAAAAGCTTTGGTGAACAGCTAAGTTTTAACTTGGTGTCTAAATGACAAGAGTGTTGGCAACAATTGGGCCTCCATACTTGGGGTGCCACAGCACTCCACACTTGGTTACCATGGCTGAGAAGACCCTCTCCACATCCCAACACGATAAACGGACCTCAATAATAGGACATGGAGGACGCCCCTCACAGCATATCTTAATGCTAAAGCAGGGATATATAAGGAGAGGCACAGTCCCAAGCCATTTAGGGCTTTAAATGTAATCATAAGCACCCTGAATTCAGACTGGAAACATGTCAGCAGCCAGTGCAATTTTTTCAGAATAAGCCTTACATGCTGTTTATATGCTATTCCAATCATCAGTTGAGCTGCTGCATTTTGCACCAGCTACAGCTTTTGAGTCTTTGTCAAAGGCAGTCCCATGTAGAACACATTACAGCAATCTAGTTGGGAGGTCATCAGTGTATGGACTTTTGTGGCTAGGTTATCCTTGTCCAGGAAAAATTGTAGATGATGCATCAGTCGAGATTAGCACCAAACATTCTGAGCCAGAGGCCACTTGGGCCTCCAGTCACAAGGATGGATCTAGGAACACTCCCAAGCTACATACCTTTTCATTCAGGGAAAGTACAACCCCATCAAAAACAGGCTGTTTGCCCAATATCTATACCTGAGAACCACCAATCCACACAGCCTCCATCTTATTGGGATTACACATCAGTTTACTGGCCCTCATCCAGCCCATTACAGCATCTAAACACCTGCACAATCCCAGCTGGCTCTGATAACAAGCAGAAATAGAGCTGAGTACCTCAGCTTTTGTACAGTATTCAGACACATACCTTCCCCCGGCACACAGCCAGGAAAACAGCACCGTTAGATTTGGGACAGATAATTTTCTCATAATAGGCATCTATGACCTAGGAGAAAAACTGCATCAATAAAATAGGACTAGACATGCATTTTTTATTCTCATACACGTAGAAGCTATAATTCCAGATCCCTATTTACAATGTTTTGTTGATGAAGCATTAGATAAATGAATCAGATATGCCTTATTCAGGAAACCCTAGATTACAAGAAATCACTCATGGTAAGCACCAAATTACATCAGCAGTTGTACACTGATAAACAAAACCATATTCAGGGATAGCTGTGTTGGCCATACACCAAGATAAGCAAAATTGACAAGAGAACAATACTTTTATTGGGTAAAAAAATTCTTTAAAATGACACACAATTATCCCCACAATAATTTCTGACAAAGAAACAAAGAAAATACCCATTGAAATTGTTTTACAAGGGAAATACATTAAAGAGTAATAACTGCTTTTCAAAATGTGCACTAAAAGGTAAAAATGGCCTGATGACAGAAATTAAGAATTTTGAATCTGTTCTTTTAAAAAAAAACAATGAATTCTAAAATATAGAACACATTGTAGCTATTTTTATACAGGATAATTTCACCAGAAATCATTAATACATAAATCATTAATACATATTTAAATGGTGAAGAAATCCAGTATCTAAATAACAAGAGAGATCTTAGCAGGAACAACATGAATGAAGGAAGGGCACTTATCTCTAAGTACCCCTGGTTTTTTTGAAAGAATATTTACAAGGGTTGCAGTAGTGCTTGTAGTGCACTAGATAACACACATGACTAGGTCAGGTCAGGGCTCATGCTTCAACACAACCTTTAACAGAAGTCACATCATGCTGGGCAGAACAAAGCCCAGAACAAGAGGAGAGGCAAAGGACAGAGAAAGGGAGTGATGGCACAACATGAAGCTTAGGCAGAGTCCAATGTCCTGTCTGACACCAAACCTGTAAACTCCTACATGGATAACCAAATCCATGGATGCTCAAGTCCCATTAAATACAATGGTGTAACAAAATGATTTCCATTTTATGTAAGCAAAACCAAAGTTTACATTTTGGAATATGAGTGTGTGTGTGTGTCTGTATTCAAGGCATGGATGGTTGAATCCATGGAGAAGGAATCTGTGGATACAGAGGGCCAATCTGAATTCAGTGTCTGAAATGATGTGCTCCAAGATGTTTAGCAATGTTATAGAGAATGCTGCTGCATAACAGTCAAATCACACACCTTTATTTATTTATTTTATTTATGTATTGAATTCATACACCATCTGTCTCCCAGGATGGGAACCATGTTGGCTTGCACTAATTTAAAGCAAGATTTAGTTAAAATCTTATTTCACAAATGACAGAAACACATTAAACAACATCATGAAAAAAGCCATCGTTATCAACCATTTAAAAAAATTGTAACATAATTTTTAAAAAAAGGATTGAAAAGGTACCCAACTTCACACACACTAGTGCTACATAAAGGTCTCCCTGAATAAAAAGGTCTCCATATGTGGAGGTGGAAAGAGAGCAGGGAGAAGGCCAAACAGACCTCCTGTGGGAGGGAGTTCCACATCCAGGGAAAAGCCACTAAATGCCTGTAAGTACGGTGAGACCAAAGGGAAAGCTCTCCCTTGCACATTTGAACACTCCGAGGTGGCTTATATAGGGAGATGTTGTCTTTCAGATAGTCTGGACATAAGTTGGGCAGGTGCATCCTATATCATAGAATCATAGAATAATAGAGTTGGAAGAGACCACAAGGGCCATCCAGTCCAACCCCCTGCCATGCAGGAAATCCAAATCCATATGAATGATCTGACTTTATAACAGATCCTAGACATTATACATCCTATCTTTGTAAACCAGCGAAGGGTCATGGTAACTTATGCTTTTCTGTTTTTACACAGCTTCCCACTAAGAAACATTCCACGTTGGCCCAGCAGCATTCAATAATGGAGCAAATTTTTCCTGGCTGCCCAGCAGCCAAGCCACTCATAGATCCAAGAACCCAAGAGGGAGTTCAGCAGCCATGCAGATGGAATTAAATGGTACTGACAGCATCTGGTGGTCAAAACATCAGCACCAGTTTTGTTTGGCCAAAGCTAATCCCAGACTCTGGAAATGAAGAGGCTGGCTCTCTCACTGTTTTCTTTCCCACTAAATAATTTCACTTGATGATCAACCTAATCTGCTAAGGAAACGAGTTTTAAATATATAAGTGCTGTATTTTTGTGGTATGTTTTTAATTGCTTTATTTTTAATGCCATCATTCATTTAATGTTTGAATTCTACTTATAGTACTTTAATGTAAGCCATACTGAGTCCCATTGTTGGGAGAAAGGTGGGATATAAATTAAATAAATAAATGGCATTTTTAATTTTTAAGATACCCAGGAGATGGAAATAAAGACTTTAGCGTTGTCCAGACCTGAGAAGCATTATGTCTGTGCCTAAGGTTGACAGAATGAAAACTGGAGACAGCTCCTTACTTTCAATGGCCGTGTGGAAGAGGGAATTTCAGCAGGTATCGCTTATCACCTGGTTGTCTGACAAGCAACATCTGCTGAAACTTGTACACAACCATTAAATAGAAGCTATCTCCAGTTTTCAACCTGACAACTTTTTCTCTGCCACTGTAGGATTAATGATCTTAGCAAGGAAATAGGAAATTAAATCTCTTCACAGCACTACCTGTTCTCAGAATACTGAGAGGAAAAACCTTTCCCATCACCAACCAATGGACTTAAATCTTAACTATATTTTCTTTTGTTGAACAATTAATATTTAAAGCCCAATTCCAGGAAACATCTTCCAGATTATGTGGGGATTTTTGAGTAGCCTGTCCTTGTGGAACACATTGTCAGGGCAAATAACATTATAAAAGTGGAGCAAAGCTCTTTTAATTAATGGTTGACACACTGTCCCCCTTTCTCTCTTCTTCCCCTCTACTACTCTTGGCCTTTTCCCTTTTAGAAAAAGGATGTTTCTGTTCTTATTTGTAATTTATTTCAGAAAATCAAAATGCTTAAAAATGAAACACAAATAATTTTGATAAAGCAATTAGATCTTTAACCAACTCCACCTTGAGTATTCAGAATATATTTTTCAATATTCCAAATAAGATCTTTTTTAAAATACAGAAAAGCAATGCTGAGGCAATACTAGTATAATCCTAGCAAACTGAAGTTACTGTAAAGAGAATGAGTGTACAGTGTTTCACAAATGTGTAAACTCTTACAAACCTCTGTGAATGTTCCTTTGTTTCGTGGTTCCACAAAAACTGGCTTCACTGCTTCTATTTTCCCCACAAAATCATGGTCCTAAAAAAAACACCCAGAAAATACATGAGTGGAGAATTCTTACAGGACAAGGAGTCTGTATTTTCCCCAACCAATACCTCTTCTTTGCCACCAACAAGAAAGTTGTGTTCCACCTGACAGTAAAAAAAAAACTGCCTCTTGGGAGTTGTGACACTTCATCTGTGATGTTTTATGGTTGGTCATTGACCACAGATTAGTAAGCAAATACAGTTGTCCCTCCATATTCGCTAGGGTTAGGGGAACAAACACCCCTATGAATATGGAAAAACCGCAAATAACAAAAACACTGTTTTTACCTGAGAGGACACCTCTCTAGGACTGTCTAGGTCCTCTAGTGCAACTCTGTGGTCAACATCCAACATACACTGACCATAGAATGGCACTGGAATAGCTACAAATGGTCTTTCAGTGCATCTTTTAGTTAAAGTTGACCACAGAGTTGCACTGGAGGACCTAGACAGTCCTAGAGAGAACACATTAATGAAATCCATGAATAATCAAATCCGCAAATATCAAAGCCACAAATCTGGAGGGATGACTGTACTTATGTGCCACTGAAGAATAAATTTAACATCTGTTCATCATTAGTCTGTGTTTTGAAGCCAAATGTGGTCTATTAACTCATTTTCCCCAATGAAAGAAATTTAAAACTGTTACTAAGCAATTGTTTTTATTCAATATAGCCAAACTGACCACAGCTCAGACCCAAAATTGGCAAACTGAAATGGTGAGTTGAGAGGAGCCCTGGTGGCGCAGTGGTTAAATGCCTGTACTGCAGCTACTCACTCACATACCATAAGGTTGCGAGTTCTAGACCAGCAAAAGGGCTCAAGCTTGACTCAGGTTTGCATCCTTCTGAAGAGGTCGCTAAAATGGGTACCCAGATCGTTGGGGGCAAATTAGCTTACAGCTGTAAACCGCTTAGACACTGCTTAGGGGGTATGAAATGGTATATAAATGAAGCTGTTTGTTTTGTTTTTGAGAGATTTGAGCTCCATGTACAAGATATTACATATTTGCCTACCATGTCATTTTCCTCCACTATTCACACAGGACCAATTTATAAATTACTAGTATGACATCAGTGATTCCATTTGGGAAGAGCCAAAGCTAGATGACCGATCTTTGTGAGCAAAAACCACTTTGTGTTTGCTCCACAATGTTTTCTCAGAGGTACAGTAGGTCCTGTGTATATATGGAGATCCATTCCATGTATGGCAAAAAATGTGGAACCTCAAGTCCCGTTCGTTTCAGTGGCCGCACATGCCATTGTAACATCCAGGGCTTGCCATCTGCATAAGCTTAAAGCCGCGGATGGCAAGCGCGCATATGGGACGTGAGCGTTGTAGTAGGTCAGAGTATATGGCTTTAGATCACAATAAAATACTGCCTAGGGTAACAGGAATTGGGCCCTAGTCATAACAATCCACATTTAAATCATGTTATCATTTACTTCTCCTTGGCGGCATTGCAGTGGCTGCAGCAAATATGGACTGTGCTATGAACTGGAAACTCTTACAATTTTATCATTTCCCAAATTACGCACAAATCAACTGAACCTCAAGAGTAGCAACTCAGGTATACCAAGATAAATGAAGAATACTTACTGCTTTGACATCCTGTAATAAGACAGAAAAATAAAGATTTAAGTGCTAAATAAACTTTATGTAATCTGAAATCTGGAAACCTACTCTCCAATATTCCAGACTTTTGTCCATGACAGAATATGAAGGGAAGAACACAAGCAGTCCATGAGGTATGATTCGAACAAGATTTCCTGCAGTAAAACACATACACATATACCAAGATGGAATTCAGTTTATAAGTAGGAGACACACAGGTTAGTCTGTCAAGCTCTATTTTGCTAAGGTTCTTATTTTTTCAATAGTATTTCATTCCATCCTTGTTCCAGACTATGCATGAACATTCATATTATTTTTTGCCAGCGTTTTTTAAAAGTACATGGACTTTTAAATACTTTTTTCAGTTGTACACATTTTCGTTCATACTTTTTCAAATCTTCTTTTTTCCCCTACAAATTAAACTGAAAACTTGAAAAAGTATGGATTTTCAAATCTAACTACTATCTAACTAGGTTGTTTAGGAGGTACAAATTTGTAAGTTCTCACTTAACTACAAATCAAATTAATTTCTCACCCACCCCTAATGCTTGCTGATTATAGAGTTTTCTCCAGTCTTCATGCACTCTTTGTCATCTCTTCTAAAATATGTCTGATAGCAGCCTATGCTTCTGCAAACAATCATGTCCACCTCTGAAACGTCTTATCTTTTTCTCTTGTTTATGATTGCTGGAAATTTGTTCATCATGCTTGCAGCATGCTCAGAATCTCTCCCATCCTTATAAGCTTCTTCTCTCTCTGATACAACCAGACTATTATACAAAGTCAGAATAGTGGCCCAAAGCCTTTTTTTAACTGCTGATTGGCAACTGCTCTCCAGAAGTGGAGACAAGTACATATTTCCTAGCTGCCCTATATTTAAGAAATCAGTTAGATCTTAATACTAAATTTGCAACAGTCTTGTTGTTTGATGTCACACAATGGTGAGCCATAATCTTCTTAATTTCTCTTATAGCTTTATCCTGAGTCCTTGCCAGTTCAATTGCTTTAGCTCCTGTCTGCCTAAGTTCCTGCAGACCAGTGGTTCCTAAACTTTTATCCAGGTATTGTGAGCATCATCTCCCAGAAGCCCTAGTCAGCTTGGTCAATAGTTGGAAATTCTGGGAAGTGAATTCCAAAACATCTGGAGAATAAAAGTTTGGGAACCACTGCTGTAGACTTTTTCAATGAATTACAGAAAGACAACTTTCTGTCTTACCTATTGTTTTCCCAAGAGAAGAGAGACATTCTGGTGAAAATCTGCAAATGAAAACCAAACCAAAATAATAATAAAAATAAAAATCAATACCCTTCTTGGGAAGTATTTACAATTGCCTAGTGACCTGCATTACCATCACTAATGGAACTAAATTCATCATACTTTACTGTTAGTCATAATTATCATAATTACTGACACCCCCCCCCCCCCGTTTTTCCAATCTCCTCGCCAAGACTGATTCACTGAATAGATAGGTCCTTGCAACTTCTCAGAACATACTTCCCCATCTTTATCAGAAGGCTTGTTTGAAAGCTAAAAAAGCATTATAAACCAGGGTCATTTCACTAACTAAACAAGGCAAGGGGAAATGAACGTAATGCCTGCCATATCTCTTAAGAAGAACCATCTTAATTGTCTTCTACAGAATGGCTACTTGATCTTTCACTTCAGAGACACAATATTATTATATGAAAAATTGCAAAAGCTAACTTTATTACAAGTTCATCTACTGTTTAATCTTTTTGCTTGTGTTTCTCTCATTGGGCTCCATGACTCCATTACATTCTGCACTCCATACTTGGAAAAGTCTATTTCTCTTCTGTCAAGCCCTCCACCTAAATAATTGTTTATAGAAGATCCTCTTCAAGGAACATTTTAGCTTGAGTTCCTCTACCATCTTCTCCAGAATCCACTCCAACTCTGATATTCAGATTTTTGCTCTAATTACAATCTTGTCTACCTAGTACATAGTACAGTGGGACCTAAATATCCACAGACCTGCCATCTGTGGATTTCAGCAACCACAAACGGCAAGCCTGCATTGTCCCCAATGGCAGTGTATGCATGTGGCTGCACTGCCATTAGTGACAGTCCTCATTGTCCCCAGTGGTGATGTGCACATGTGACCACATCACCATTAGGGACAACAGGAATTCATTAGGGACAATACAACTTCAGCTGAAGTCCTGTTGTTCCTAGTGGTGGTGGGGTCACATGCACATGTCGCCATTGGGGACAATGGGACTTGAGCATCCAAAGAATTTGCTACCCATGGGGGGGAGTCCAGAATGGATCCCCTACAGATACCGAGATCCCACTGTACGGATAAGATTTTTTAAAATCAGAAATAAATCCATCTTTTTTATATTCCATAAAACAAACAGGCTTGAATCAACTACAGGCAAAATGCTACATGCAAAGCCATTAATGTGCAGTTATCATTTACTACTAGTTCCTAATGTGTTCTCAAGCATGACTTGCACTTGGAGAACACTCCTCTATCAGCAGTATGTTAGCAGGGGATGAAATGGCGTGCCGGTTTAAATTCACTTCCATTGAGGAAGATACTGAAATAATCTGGGAGTGACTCTTTAAATTATGATTGCAAGTCATTCCATTTTTTTATTCTGTTCAGCGCTTCACATATTAACATTGAGCAGCAATGATTAACATTGTGACTTTTCAAAAGAAGCATTCCTAGATTATTACATTAGGAAAATCAACTCATTCAAGATCTGATGCTAGAAGAGAGAGCTAAGGATACAGTAGATGACCAAAATGATGAACAAATGGGCCCTATAACACATCAAGCCTGAATTCTTTCTGGAAGCCAAGATGACGAAACTGAGGCTGTCATGCTTTGGATACATCATGAGAAGACATGACTTC
>NC_056525.1:6733917-6737366 GCF_019175285.1 Sceloporus undulatus | reverse complement strand
CAGGGCTAGCCTGGAAGAAGAGACTCCTCCCTCCATAACTGTCATCTTCCAGCCTGCAAGGGAATGACCAGGCAGGCCCAGCTCCATCAGGGCTAGCCTGGAAGAAGAGGCTCCTCCCTCCATAACTGTCATCTTCCGGCCTGCGAGGGAGTTGACCAGGCAGGCCCAGCTCCATCAGGGCTAGCCTGGAAGAAGATGCTCCTCCCTCCATAACTGTCATCTTCCGGCCTGCGAGGGAGTTGACCAGGCAGGCCCAGCTCCATCAGGGCTAGCCTGGAAGAAGAGACTCCTCCCTCCATAACTGTCATCTTCTGGCCACAAATGCATCTGAGGAAGTAGACTTAAGTCTAGGAAAGCTCATGCTGTCAACTTCTTTCTTTAGTTAGTCTCAAAGGTGCCACAAGATCTGTCTACATACCGGTTCATTCTAACATACAGTACTGTTTTCATTTTATTCATACAAAGTCAAAGAGCAGTAATAATTATGGATGTGGGAGAAATTTGTTCGGTCTGTATTTTAATGTTTATTTTTTTAATTTTGCACTTTCAAAGACTATGTGGATTGAAAGAAGTTATCATTTCAAATACATACTGCTCCAAATTCTGTGATGCAGTTCTCCAATCAGAAATGTAGACAAATATTGGGGAAAGGGTGTAAATGTCAAAATAATGTACAATAATATATTAGGGAAAATTGTTTGTATAAGTGTATGCATTATGCAGAATTAAATACAGAAAATGAACAGATTAGAGATAAAGCACACAAAAATGCCTATACATTTATATAAACTATTAAAATAATTCTTAGACTAATGTAGAAATAGGACAACCTCAAAGAAAAAAATGAAAATCTGACACTGACAGATTCATCAGTTTATACATGCTTGCTTAACATCTCCTTTTAATAAACACAGTTGCCCCTCTTTTTTCACAGGGGATCTGTTCTGGACTGCAACAATAAAAAATGTGCATATTCAAGTCCTATTGGCTTGAATGGAGGCACGCTCCCGTGGGGTCATGCAAACATCCACCATGGGCACACACCCCATTTTAACTCCCTCCATTTGCCCCCCTCCCACAGATAATTGAAGGGCACGGATCCTAAGTCCGTGAGAACGGAGGGAGGACTGTAAAGAAAATGAAAAGGTTTCTTGCTGTCATCTGTTGCTTGACTTCAACAGTTTTTCAGCAAGAAAAAGCTCACCACAACACCCTGTCATAACAACAAATCAATGCTTTGTATTACCTTTTAATACTGCCATTGTGTGCTCACAACCCAGAAATGTAGGACTGGTGGTATGTGTTTCATGCAATACATTAGTATTCTTAAGAGTGGAAGTAATTCTCTCTTTAGTGAGGGGTGTGTGTGTGTGTGTGTGTATTAAACAGGAAGGAATTACCTTTTTTTCATAGGTGGAACTCAGCAGGCCTCCATCAGGTCCTTTAGGAATTATCCCCACCCATATCTGGTGCTTATCAATAACATGCGGGTTTTCCAAACAAACTGGGAATGGTCTAAAGAAAACAAAAAAGACACTGAAATATTATCAACATCTTAATTTTGCAGGCATTACCAAAAGAGGCAAGAGAAGCTGAAGCCTGAAGGCTCCTAGAGACCAGCACTCACCATCCACCGGCCCGACCCTTCTGCTCTGCTTTAAAAACCCTGCAGGCAGAAGAGACTGAAGGAGGCAAGGGAAGCTAAGGTCTGCTGAGTCATTTTTGACTTATGGTGACCCTATGTCAAACCCATCTTGAGGTTATCTCAGCAACACTGCTTCAGAGATTTTCATTGCCAACCTCCTAGGCTGAGAGAGTTGATTTGCTCAAGGTCACCCAGAGGATTTACATGGCCGAACAGGGATTCGAATCCTGGTCTCCCAGAGTCCTAGTCTAGCACTCAAAGCACTACACCACACAGGCTCTCTAGACATTAGACACTGTAATAATTTGAACTTCTCAGATCAGATGTACACAGACTCTTACTCGGAGCAGATGTCAGGAGCCATGTACTTGCTATCTTGGTTATATGAATAGCTTTCATACCACAGCTCTTTACCTGGAAGGAGGACAACTTTGTTGTAATTCCAACCAAGTATGTTTCATGCTTTAAAACAATTTATCAGTCAGAGAACAATGTTCTACTCTTAGTAATATGAACTTGAAGTAAGTACTAAGAGAGATTGGGATGCCTACATTTTACTTCCACTCAACCAGAGTAACAGTAGAGTAACCAGAATAGAGTTACCCACACAGAGATAAATTTGCCCAGACATATCAGGCAGATTACTGACCCCCAACTGGAGATGAAGTATAAAGTGAACTGCAAAGAAGAAGAAGCAAAGGAAAGAAGTTCTGCTCTGGGCACAAGGAAGAAATTAATTGACCAGGGACAAATGGCCAAGTCATAAAGCTTTCATTCAGAACTCATGATACATCCTGCCTGTCTCTGGGCAATTTTAGGAGAAACCCAAGATGTGTGGATTCCCTTCTTTCACCAAAATGTTTGGCTTTGTCCTCTCATCAACCCAAAGAATTGGCAATTAGCCACAATTCAATGAGCCCTAGCCTGTACTATAGCAGATTAACAGCAGGTTCAAGAAATATCTGTCAGTCTGAACACACATGAATATAATATATAATTCATTACTACCTCAGTCAATATGCACTCCCAATTGAAATGGATCTCAGGCGTTAAAATACTGAATGTGAGCCACTTGTTCCACACTTGCAACTTTGTGCCAGTACTCACCTGTGTCAAATAAGGTGACAAAAGAAAAACAATCTCTCCTGATGGTGCTACTACACTTGTCCCTTCATATTCGCTAGGGTTAGGGGCACAACTCCGCCACGTCAATATGGAAAAACCGCAAATAACAAAAACATCATGTTTTTACCTGAGAGGACACTTCTCTAGGAATCTCTAGGTCCTCCAGTGCAACTCTGTGGTCAACATCTGATAGACATTGACTATAGAACTGTGCTGGAGGAGCTACAAACGCCTAGTAGAGTATTCTTTCTAGGAATCTTTAGGTCTTTCAGTACAGCTTTTAGTTCAAGTTGACCATAGAGTTGCACTGGAGGACTTAGAGATTCCTAGGGAGAACATATTAATCAAATCCGTGAATAATGAAATTTGCGAATATCAAAGCCGCAAATATGGAGGGATGACTGTATATGTAATTAGACTGGCCTCTGATGCGTCAATATCCTAGTTACTATTAGGGAAACATAAAAATAATGGTGAAGAAATCTTGTTTCTTCAATGAATGTAAAACTGAAAATTTCACACTTCTTTTCATTTTATATTGTTTATTAATATTGTTTGTTTTAGCACAGGAATGGGGGTTGGGAAAGGGATTATTTTGAATCTGTTTGCATTTTTGATTGTAATTTTTATTGTTGTAATCAGCCCCGGATGACCTGTGATTGGGTGGGATATAAATAAT
>NC_056525.1:6651397-6733907 GCF_019175285.1 Sceloporus undulatus | reverse complement strand
TCATCATCATCATCATCATCATCATCATCATCATCATCATCATCATCATCATAGTGTAAGCTAAATTTTAATTATTTCATTAAAATCAGAAAAAGAAGTTGTACTATACTAGGCTACAACCCAGTTGTAAGAGACTTACATCTGCATTTCCATAGCAAAAGAAGAAACAGGGGAGAGCGTCCCACTTGTCAGAATGATTGTCCGGACTCCCTGACGAACCAGCTCATGCATGCTGTATCCAGGGCTGAAACACCAATAGCTCAGGACCTTTCCTGTATCAAACAAGACATCAAGGCAAAAAGTTAAGAGAGCTCTTCTGCAGTTCTGAGTACTACACCATAAGCTATTGTCAACTACCAAATATCCACTGGCCATCTCACCAACTTCTCAATCTACACTGCTGAGAAGCAGTCATGTAAAAAGAAATTGGGGCTGTGATTGTGCTGTGTTACAAATGTTGTTAATGGGATGTGCAGTCAAAAAAAAACCTCTTACATATTTAAAACATTGTTAAAGTACAGGGTGCTTACCTGACTGGTTGTATGTACAACACAAGAGTTTTGTACAAACCAATATTTTGGAAATCTGCAGAGTGTTAGAGAGCATTCCAACCTTTATCCTCAAGTGGGAAATCCCACAACTCAACACTGGTTCAGCATTCAGTTCTTTGGACAATCTTACAAATTCAGAGAAATCACACATAAATATATGTAGCCACTATATGTTGTTGGACTGTAACTCCCAGCATCCCTCACCATTGGCTATATGGGATAGGGTCCTGGGAATTGAAGTTCAGCAAGTGATGGATTCTACAGGAGGAGAGTAGCTGTGGGACTTCTGAACAGATGGACATTTTAAAAAAGCCATCTGGCACAAGTAAGCAAACAGTCTTTCTTCTTTGTGGTCACTATGCACATGTACAGGTGAGAGATCTAACAAGCTGCACTATCATAAGGTGGGAACACACACTGGTCAAGTTAATTTAAGCTGCAGAACAGCTTGGCCATGGGATAAATTGGCTCTTATTATTGTGTGAAAAGCAGAGGGCTTTACTAACATCTCCAGGGTTGACCACGATTTTGCTCTCCTCAGAGGTTGCTTATAGACAAAACAACCCATGGGGGAAAGGCTTTACAGCTAAGCAGAAGGTTTTATAGCTAACTAGCTACACCATCTGGAGTCGCACCTTGAGATTCTGACAAGGCCTTTCCTGGCAAATGAAATGTTGAAGAATTGCTCTTCTGATCAAGCAAAAATAAACTTTCCCTTTAACATCTTTGAGAGCAGGGGTGAGCCAATGCTGGCTGTCAGCAGTGTGGGGGGGCCTGGCTGCTTTTTTTTTTACTCCCTCTCCTTCCTCCCATTTCATTATAAAACAAATCATACTGGAAGCATGCATGTTGTTTTAGAGGAGAATTTTGTCCTAAAAGCCTCCTCTATGAAATCCCTCTATGAAACAATTGCTTTTTCCTGGCAATAAGAAAATGGACAAACCCATATATTTAATTTGGTTTTACTCTGAGCTGTTGATCATTTTATATTGCCTTTGCTAGAAAGAAGTCTCTGAACTGTATTTTCTTGTTTAACCACGGGACTCTGGGTACATTTAAGATTTTTTTATTTTAATTTTTTATGTGTAACAGAACTGTTTTTTTAATTTTTGCACAGTAAGATTTTAGTTGTACTGTAGCTGGCATAAACTGAGCAGCTCCTCAACACACTTACCTTGCTTTCTAGTTACAGATGAATTCCACAGGTCAGACCTCTGCTTCTTTTTTTGATTACTCATATCTGGATGGATGTGCACCTAGACAAATGACACTGATGAGTATGAAGTAAAAGAACACCTCTGCTACATGCATCAACTCACAACCACCACTGGAGGGCTTCCATTTCTGATGACCATGAGTTATTAGAGCAATATAAGTGGTGATATCCAATTCAAGCAAGGAAAAGAATAAATTTAAGAAATCTGTGAATTTATAAACCAGATTTTCTCAATATCTCATAATCAAAAAAAGATAACACAACTAAATTTAGGAACATTGAACTCATGTAGCCCTCATTTTCTTAAAAGCAAAACAGTTTCGCTTATAAGGTTACTCAAACCTTAATGCTAATCCTTCCTTTGACTTTCCAGCACTCTGAATGTCACAAACCTTATAATATTTTGATACTGAACAGCTTGATGTTGAGCTAGATGTTCCTTCAGATGGTCCAAAGCTAAAGACAGTCTAGACAAACAGGAAGCAAATAAAAATGGTAATTACAAGTGGGAAAAGTCCAACAAGACTACCAAGTAAGATAACCAAGGTGTATCATATTTTTGATGCCTTCAGCATAATAAAGATGAAAGTGAGAACAAAGCTTTGAGAGTAGGGAGAGTCAGCTGATGATGAAGTGAGCATGGTTTAATGGAGTAAACTAAGATGTGCCAAATAAAAATCTTGATTAGAAACACAAAGAATCTTCTGTCATCACAACTTCTTCATTCTACAGGTATCTGCAGAGGTGCAGCAATTTAGAAATAGCACTCACTCATGGAATACTTATTCTCTAGGATTGTCAGTCAATGACAAATCTATGCTGATCAGTTAGAGAATATTAGTTGATTATACATGCATTTGCATATGCGTTAATCATAACAGTTATTTTAGAAATATAGTTGGACCTTTGTATCCATGGGGGAATCCATTCTGGACCACCCCACCCCACAGATACAAAAAAGTGGGACCTCAAGTCCCGCTGTCCTAATGGCAGCATGACATACATGTGGCCAGTGGTGTGGCTGAGTGAACAATGGGGGACAATGGGGCTTGCCATTCATGGAAGCTCAAATCCACAGATGGGAAGCCCATGGACAGTGGGTCCCACTGTACTTTGCTTTTAGATGATGTGTGTATGTGTTGCAGAAGGCACTTCTCTTAGACGGATTCTCTCTTAAGGCAGTGCTTGCTATGCATAGTACTTATAATTTTTAAAATTATAAAATAAGAAGCTATCTGGCCAACTAATTGTTTAGTTTTAGACAGGCAAAAGGTTTTCTACTGATTAAACACTATAGTCCTTCTATCAGATACTGCTTTTTTGAAATGCAGTGTATTAATTGCAGCTTAGAAAGTCACCTCCACCTGGTGGGATTTAAAAGAACTACACTTAGGGTACCAAAATTTGTTTGGATTATTATGATTTATTTATTTTTTGACACATTACACTGCATGACTACTGGCATGTCTGGAAGAAGATGCTTTTAGATTTTTCTTCTCATTAGGAAAATGTCCAAGATTCACTTCTAATGCTTTGCATCAAACAATTCATTTGCATCGACTGGCATTTCGTTCTATCAAGAGGTATTATTCTGTAGCAGTTTTAGACCAGAATGTTAGTAAACTGAGGATGATTTTTTAAAAAATACTGGAACAAAACAGTGTTTCCATACTTTTCTTTAATGTTTTAAGGAACAAAATAAGTTAGAGGAGTTAAAAATGGCTTAAGAGCAACTTTCTTATGAAGATCCCACAAGGTCTTGCCATAGAACAATGTACAGATTTTGTCTAGATCAAGGGAAGTAGTAGTGCCACTGTATTCTGCATTGGTCAGGCCCCATCTGGAATATTGTGTCCAGCTCTGGGCACAACAATTTAAAAAGGATGTTAAGAAACTGGAGCATGTCCAGAGGAGAGCGACTAAAACGATGAAGGGTCTGGAAACCATGTCCTATGAGGAATGACTTAGGGAGCTGGGGATGTTTAGCCTGGAGAAGAGAAGGTTCAGAGGTGATATGATAGCCCTGTTTAAATATTTGAAGGGATGTCATGTTGAGGAGGGAGCAAGCTTGTTTTCTGCTGCTCCAGAGAATGGGACCCAGAACAATTGATGCAAGCTAAAGGAAAAGAGATTACATCTCAACATTAGGAGGAACTTCCTGACAGTAAGGGCTGTTCAACAATGGAACACACTCCCTCAGAGTGTAATGGAGTCTCTTTCCTTAGAGGTCTTTAAACAGAGGCTGGATGGCCATCTGTCAGGGATGCTTTGATTGAAATTTCCTGCATGGCAGGGAGTTGGACTGGACTTGTGGTCTCTTCCAACTTTATGTGTGGTGTAGTGGTTTGAGAGTTGGACTACGAACCTGGAGACCAGGGTTTTAACCATCCCAGTCTTAGCAAACCTAGACAAGAAAACCCTGTGATAGCTTCACCTAGGGTTACCATAAGTTGGAAATGACTTGATAGCACACAAAAGAAGCTAATTATCATATATACCTATCTTAGGGTTTCCATAGGTTGGAAAAAATTTGAAGACGCGAAACAGCTTCACTTAATTATAGACAGTATCTTTACACTCTCTAAATGTATTCTACTGCATTACCATATGAATATGTACACATATGCATGCTCATCCTACTCAAAAAGAGCTCCTTGTGAACTCAGGCCTACTATGCTTTAGACTTGAATATGCTGAAAGTTTGAGTGTAATGGATCTTTTTGTTTTTAACCATCCTAGTTTCTAAGAATCATCTTGTCCCACATTAACCTAATGTGCCTCACAATGGTATTTCCAGGATTCCATGGAGGAGCATCTTGATTTACTAGCATTGAGTTTGTAATTCTGTATCAAGAGCATTTGCAGCCTGTATCAACTATAAATGCAGAGCCAACAGATGTTTACCTGTATTATGTCTGTAAATTTATGCAACCCAGCAGTGTTGGTGAATATCCTAGTACCTAGAGAGAAAGAGAGAGGGAAAAGGAGAAGAGAGGAGAAAGCGATGACTATTACAATCTTTTAGCATGTATTGATTTGGAATGGAAAAGAAAATTGTTGGAATCACATTTTCATACAGAGATATCAATTTCACTATTCCCAAAATTTCTAATAGAATGGCATGTATCTTGCCTTAAAATCTCTCCATTTGAAAAATCTATGATGGATTCAGCAGAGGAAAAATATGTACAAATATGTCCAATGTCAAAGATATTACGAAATATCCTTTAATCAATGGGGGAATGTATTTATTTACTTATGAAAATGTTTATATCCTACCCTATGTTTAAAGATTTCAGGGCGGTGTACAATAAAATCAATTTAAAATGTGCTTTTATGTGAGCAAGCATAAAGTGGCTTGATATCAATACATATATGAAAATCCCATATGTATATGCATTGGATAGTCACTAGGCCCCAAAGGCTTTTTAATGCAAAGCCATGTTTTAACTTGAGGCTTAAATGAGACCAACAGTAGCATACTAACTAGGTCTCTGGTGGGGGATGTTTTCCACAGCCAGGTTGCCACATCTGAGAAGGCCCTCTACCACATAATAATAATAATAATAATAATAATAATAATAATAATAATAATAATAATAATAATAATATTTATATACCGCTTTTCCACAGATCAAAGTGGTGTACAGACAATTAAAACCATACAATTACAGAACTCTAAGCACAATCATTCGCCTTCAAGGGTAAGCAGGGAATTGATGGCAACAGGGTAGATAACTTCATTCTTCAGGGGGGAAGGCTTGACAAAAAAGAAGAGTTTTAAGCCTCTTTTTGAATGTTTCTAGGGGGGTTGTCAGACAGAGCTCCTCAGGTAGATCGTTCCACATCTGTGGGGCCACCACTGAAAAGGCCATCTGGGATGTGGCAACATATTTGGAAGGTAGAATTACCAGTAAGTTCTTCCCAGATGTTCTGAGTGTGCGGGGCGGATCATATGGGGAGATGCAGTCCCTCAAGTAACTCAGGCCCAAGCCATGTAGGGCTTTATAGGTAGTGACCAACACCTTGTATTGCGCTCGGAAGCGAATGGGCAGCCAGTGAAGATCTTTCAAGATAGGTGTTATATGGTCAAACCTGGACGCACCAGTGACCAGTCTGGCTGCCACATTTTGTACTAATTGAAGCTTCCAGACTTGGTACAAGGGTAGCCCCATGTAGAGCGCATTACAGAAATCTAATCGAGAGGTTACCAGAGCATGTACCATAGTTTCAAGGTCCCTTTGGCCCAGAAAGGGCCGCAGTTGGCGTATCAACCGAAGTTGATAGCAAGTACTTCTGACCGTCGCATCTACTTGAGATGTCAACTGCAGAGATGAGTCCAGAAGTACTCCTAAACTGCAAACTTCGTCCTTCAGATGAAGTGTGACCCCATTCAGGACAGGTGGATAAATTTCCTTTCTAAGGCCTAGGGGACTATCACCAGTACTTCCGTTTTCTCTGGATTCAGGCTGAGTTTGTTTTCCCTCATCCAGCTCATTACCGACTCCAGGCAGGCATTCAGAGGAGAGACGCCATCCTTAGTCACTGCATCAGTCAGGGACACAGAGTAGCATATCTGGGTGTCATCAGCGTACTGATAACACCGCGCCCCGTGTCTCCGGATGATCTCTCCCAGCGATTTCATGTAAATGTTAAACAAAGTGGGGGACAAAATAGCTCCCTGAGGGACACCAGATGTCAGTTCCCTCTTAGAGGAGCAAGTGTCCTCCAACTGCACCATCTGGAATCTGCCCGAGACGTAGGAACGGAACTACTGGAGCGCAATGCCCCCAATGCCCAGCTCTCTCAGGCGTTCCAGAAGGATACCATGGTCAATGGTATCGAAAGCCGCTGAGATGTCCAAAAGCACCAACAGGGTCACACTTCCTCTGTTGATGCCCAGACGGAGATCATCGACTAAGGCGACCATGGCAGTCTCAACTCCATAACCCGCTCTAAAGCCAGTTTGAAATGGGTCCAGATAATTGGTTTCATCCAAGACTGCTTGGAGTTGGACGGCGACCGCTCTCTCGATCACCTTACCTAGAAATGGCAACAATGAGACCGGTCTGTAGTTATTCCTCACCAGGGGGTCCAAGGAGGGTTTTTTAAGCAACGGTTTAACTGTTGCTAGTTTTAGACTTGATGGAAATTTTCCTTCCCTGAATGATGAACACATCCTCACAACATAATATTTTGCTCCCACAGGAGAAGTACAAGATGGCCCCTTCCACAGATATCAATTTCTGGGCACATGTATATGGGGGAATGGCCAGAACTAGTAATCTGGACTGGTTCCAGTGGAGATTATCTGAAGGGCTGCACTCTCTCATATGAACCTGCCCATGTTTTGAGATCTTCTGGAGGTGGGGTGCTCTCTGTCCTGATACCCTTTACAGGCACATCAGGTGGGAATATGGAAGAGTTCTCGGTGGCTGCTCCCAGGCTTTCAAACTCCATTCCTGGAGAGGCTAGACAGACACCCTCCTATTATCTTTCTGCAAGCAAGTAAAAAGCTTTTTATTCCTGCCATCCTTTGAGATGTTATTTTTCAAGGGAAACAGGTCTTGTATAATGTGCTGGACTTTTATTTGTTGTTGTTTTAATTGTTTTAATTGGCTTCAAATTTTATGATTGTTTAATTGCCTTTTAACGTTTGTATGCTGTTAATTTTTAACTCTGTTTGTTGTAACTGCTGTAAGTGACCTGAATTCTAAATTGAAAAAAGGTAGGATATAGATAAATGTAACAGTAATAATAGTAATAACAATAATGGCAATACCAAAAAAGTTGATGAAGGACACGGATACCTCTTTAGCCACCAACAACAACACTGAATGAACTCCAAATGTAGACAAATCTTCTGAGCAAGGATGTGCAAGTCTGCTCCTCCTGGTGTTGCTGGACTGCAACTTCCTTTTGCCCTTACTAGCACAGCAAAAGGTGATGGATGCTAAGTAACAGCCCAACATCTGGAAGATCACAACTGCCCTTTCGTTACAGGATTTTCTACCATTTCCAGTACAATTGTACAATATAATGCTCTATTTGTTCCCAAATTATCCCACATCTATAATTTTTACTAAGGATAATGCATATACTTACGGCCTGCTAAATACTGTATAATTTGTTCCAGCGACTCAAGAATAGAACTCTGGGTTTGGAATGTGAGCTGGGCCTTAGCAAACAGATCAAATATGTAGCTGTAAATTCAAGAAGAAACACAGTTAAAAATCTTTACTTACTATCCCAGAAGCCCACTGTCTCCTCTTCTCGGTGGCATGGAGACTGCACCAGCAATCTACTATTAGCATTTACCATTAGCTTTCCACCTACCATTAGCATCTTGTTTTTGGTTTTAACCAAGCAGGTGACTGCATTACTGAAGACCTACACTACAGATCTAGTTCTGTGTAGACTCTGCAACAAAGCATGACTGGAAAAGTAAAAGGACCCATCCTGGTGCACAAGGGTTAAAATTCTTCTCTCATCAAGAAGATGAAATGGGGTAGCTTGATGAAAGCCAAGGGATTCACTTGATTTTACTGAATTATTATCCAACCCTTTCTTTCCCAATGGTGTGCTTATTCACCCACCAGTACCACCACTTTATCTTCCCAGGAAATCTTCATCTTAAATAGGTTATTTTATTTATAAAAATTATATTGCTGCTTTCCTCCAAGGAAGTCAAAGATGTCATACACACTCCTTGCTTAGAACATCCTCACATAACCAGAGATAAGCTAATATAATGTATAGTGATTAGGTCACCCACCAATCTAGCTTCTGGCTGAGTAGGGATCTGAGTATGGTTTCCCACCAGTCCTAGTCCAAGCACTATAGTGCATAGACTCTTTATAATGTCAGGCCCAAGGTAATTCAACGAGGCTAAACAAGGATCTCTTCAGTCCTGTAAATTTGACCCTCTTTCTTGCTGCATGGAATAATCCTTCAGATGCATAAAACTATGTATTCCTACATGTCAGAAGGTTGGATTAGGTAGTCCTTGTAGCCACTTCCAACACTATTATTCAATAATTCTGTAAAATATTGATTTCTTATACATATGAGTTACGCTCAAGAGTCTCAAGAACACCCTTTTGGACCAACTCTTCCATGTCATGTTAAAAACACACAGCACTTGGCAATTTTATGTCTACAAACAAATACACAAATATAAAGAACATCTGTTTGGAACAGACATTGCTCCTTGTGAAACATACCTTCCCTCCTTAGTAAGGCCAGTTCCATCTGCTGGTAACTCTACAGCATCAATCGTGTCTTCCAACTGAAGAAGAATCCCTGTAAAGCAAAGAAATAAAAAGAGAAGTACACTGTGTAGTAGTGGTTAGTAGTATTGCTGAGAAGACGTGAATCTTAGAATCACAGAGTTGGAAGAGACCACAAGGGCCATGCAGTCCAACCCCCTGCCATGCAGGAATACATAATTAAAGCACTCCCAACAGATGGCCATCCAGCAGCTCTTTAAAAACCTCCAAAGAAAGAGACTCCACCAGCTTCCAAGGGTGTGTGTTCCAATGTCAAACAACCTTCACTATCAGGAAGTTCTTCTTAACATTTAGGTGGAATCTCTTTTCCTGTAGTTTAAATCCTTTGCTTCAACTCCTATTCTCTGGAGCTACAGAAAACAAACTTCATCCTCAGTATGATACCCCTGCAAATATTTAAACAGGCTTATCATATCAGCTCTTAACCATCTCTTCTCCAGGCTAAACATAGCCAGTTCCCTAAGTCTCTCTTCATAGGGCATGATTTCCAGACCCTTGGATGGTGGACCTCTATTATGCCCTGATGGTGGACTTCCCATATGCAACCAATTGGTCACTTTGTGAACAGAATGTTGAACTAGATAAACCTTTGGCTTGATTCATCATAACTGTTCTGATGTTTTTATGTACAAGTGGATACTATTTTTGGTAGGTAGGAGTTGTCCCACTCCTACTCTTCAGGCCCAATTGAAACAAAGGCCTCCTCTCAAAGTCTTCCTAGTAATACATGGCTCTTTCTAAACTAAAGATCCACCAAGTCTGGAAACAGACTAAATAGGCTATGCTGCCACATTCATATAGCAGACTATCTGGAGGCTTCCTTGTTGAAAATACAGGGCAAATTCTTTTTCCAGAGAAAAAAAGAGACTAATAAAATAAACTACCATCCAAATCTTATGTGTTTCTCCCAAAATGGGATTCAAGGTGGCTTACAATAATTTTAAAAAGATACAGATAAAACATAAATTACAAAAGTTATAAAAATACTAATATTAAAACCTAACAGTTAAAAATAAATCATTAACACTATTTCAATTAAAAACATTAAAATGTTAAAAATATCAAAGCATTAAAAATAGCACACCAATTATACACACATACTACATGAGTAAGATTTACACACTAAAGGCCTGCCTAATTAAGAATGTTTTCAGCCTCTGTCAAAGCAGGGGGCCGATTTGACATCCAGCAGCAAGAAGTTCCACAGTCTGGGAGCAGCCACCAAGAAGGCTGTCTCCCGAATCCTCACCAACCATACCTGTCAAGGTGGTGGAAGTGAGAGTAAGCCCTCCTCTGCTGATCTTAACACTTGGGCTGGCTTGTACAGGGAGATACTGTCCTTCAAATAGTCTGGACCCAAGCTGTGTAGGACTTTAAAGGTCAAAACCAGCACTTTAAATTCTGACCAGAAATAGACTGGTAGCCAGTGGAGCTGTTTCATAACATGATCCCTGTAGCCAGTCCCAGACAACAGCATGGACGCAGCATTTTGGACCCACTAAAGTTTCCGAATAGTTTCCAAAGGCAGGCCCACAAAGAGTCCAATACATTAGTCCAAATGGGATGTAATCAAGGCATGTGTCACTGTAACCACATCCAACTTCTCAAAAACGGGCACAGCTAATGCACTAGTTTTAACTATGCAAATGTGCTCCTGGCCATAGCTGAATCCTGCGCATCCAGGCTCAGATCTGAATCCAGCACACCCAAGCTGCAAACCTAAGATTTCAGGGTGGGTGTAACCCCATTAAGCACAGGCTGAATCCCTATTCCCTGATCTGCCTTATGCACTAGAGTATTCTTGAAATGGGCAAAGTAGTAAATGCAGACCAGGAGTGGAAAATGTGTATGGTAAGTCTTTGTGTGTGTCTAACAGGCTAGTCAGGATTTGAAAAATAACATCTAATCTATAGTTTTATGAGAGGGGAAAATGTCTAGCTGTGATAGATGAAGAGGATGTCAATTAAATTTTTTTTTGAAAAAAAATAAGAGTGCAGGTTTCAGAAGCAAGCAACATAAAGCCCAACCTCCATATGCTCATAATGTGTCACAGGAGAACTTTCTTCAAGCTTTGTTACAAGATGTTTTTATTTATGCGTAACATTTCCTTAATAAGAACACTGTTCGCAAACTAGAACCAAAGTCAACCAGTGGTTTACCATCTGCCAGGATTATAAAAATGATATGCAAATTAAATTTACAGGCAATTAAAACATGCAAATGAACAGTAGCTCTCCAGCTCAGGATACATAAACATGAAGCACCCTCAGTAGTCAACAGGTTGTCATTAAATTCACTGACATTTCTTATCTGCCATGGAAGTTTCAAGCAAGCTAAAGGATTAAGCATCCTTTTGTACAAGAATGGTGTGCATCCTTCTCCCAACACCCACCAAATAAAGAGAGAAGTGAACAAATAACCCACCCAAATACCTTCATTTTTTATTTTTGATAATGTTCAATTCATTTCATTTTTCAGTTATTGTACATGTTGACAAACATTTCATTTACTGCAACAAGGCAAAATAATCACATCAGTTGGCAAATTAAGGACAACAGTTTGAACATATTCATAAAAGGAAGAAATATTTGTTACATACTCCTCTTGGCCCAACTGAAAATGACTAATATCTGAGCTTTCTTAAAGAACAACTGTATGGAAACAAGGTGTTGTTAATAATGGCACTTACTCTTTATCTTTGCTATGTCTTCAAGTTCCATGTTTAGTTCTGTATAAGAAAGAAAGTAAACTTTTAGTCACACTAATTTCAAGACAGGTCCCATCAATGTTTTCTCATCTCTTCATGCATATATATCAAAGTGAAAGGGAAGTAGTAGGGCCCTTCTATTCTGCTTCGGTCAGACCTCATCTGAAATCTGTGTCCAATTTTGGGCACACATTCAAGAAGGATGTTGACAAGCTGGAATGTGTCCAGAGCAGGGTGTCCACCAGAGAGGGTGAAAAGTCTGGGAAAATAAGTCCTATGAGGAACATCTTAAGGAACTAGGAATGAGAAGAGAAGACTGAGCACTGATGCAATAGCCACCTTTAAATACAGTAGAGTCTCGATTATCCGACTCTCGGTAATCCGACATTCCGGATTATCCGACATCGGATAGGTCAGTGGGCGTGGCTTGGAGCCTTTGCCACACCCCCAGCCGGAAAGGGCTCCAAGCAAAAAATTTTTGCAATTTGTATTTTTATAATGATTGGAAGGCTTTTCATGGTGATTGGAAGGCTTTTCCTATGACCCTCCGGATTATCCAACATTTTCGGCTATCCGACCTATGGGACCGCCAGTTTACGTCGGATAATCAAGACTTTACTGTAACTGAAAGGATGTCATGTAAAAGATGCCTTCTGCTGCTTCAGCAACTAGAATGGGAATCAATGGATACAAATTATAAGAATAAGAGATTCCACCTTAACATTAAGAAGAACTTTTTGTGGTAAGAATTAGTTCACAGTGGTTCCTAGCATCACCAAGGAAGGTCGCTTAGAGCATGCATCTTCCTTTATCTCTTCCTCACAGGAAAAAAGAGTAGCTGAGAAGGATTGCACAAACAATGGGAGGTTTCCTCCTCTAGAAGGTTTATGTGCTCCAATAAATTATGAACTCTGAAAGTATCTATGAGTGTAGGCCACAGAATGACAATAAGGTCACGGCAAGTACAGCTGCTATGAGGAGCGAGTTCAGGAGCTGGGTATGTTTTGCCTGGAGAAGAGAAGGTTTAAAGGTGATATGACAGCCCTAGTTAAATATTTGAAGGGATGTCATGTTCAAAATGGAGCAAGCTTTTCTGCTGCTCCAGAGACTAGAACATGGAACAGTGGGCTCAAATTACAAGAGATTCATCCTCAATATTAGGAAAATGTTAAGACCTGTTCGATAAAGGAACACACTGCCTTGGAGTGTGGTAGAGTCTCTGTCTTTGGGGTTTTTTAAACAGAGACTGGATGGCCACCTGTTGGGAGGGGCTTTGATTGTGAGTTCCTGCATGGCAGAATGGGCTTGTACTGGATGGCCTTTGAGGTCTCTCCCAACTCTGATTCTATGAAGCAACAGGGAGAACAAGGCAAGTATATTGATACAAGGAGATTGGGAAGCACTGGACAGAGATGAGGAATCTGCCTTGCCTATTTATTGCATTTTTTTTTTTTTTTTGCATTGTCTTATGCCTGTGAACATGAGCAGAAAGGGTGGGAGGAGAGCAAACTGGGCTAAAATAGAGCAGAAAGGGAGGGAGGGTTCTGTTATTCTTTTTTCATTTCATATTGATGTCTCTTCTTCATTCCTCTCCTGGACCCACTTTCCAAGCCAAATTTAAAAAAAAAAAAAAACAAAGTCACAAAAATTCAGCATTAGACATGAGAACTATGAAGGTCTTCCACCCATTTGATTATAAGTTGCATTATGTTGTCCTTGCCTTGTTCAGAGTACTTGTTGAGAATACATGACATCTCTGCTTTTCAAGACCTTGCTTTTTGATGGCTCACTCTTTCAATGCTTACAAATTATTTCCATTAATTTGATGAGAGGTTCACTCTTTCATCAGTTCTTCTTGTCTATGAAGCTAGCTTGGGACTGTTCACCCACACACAGTCCCAAGGCTGTCCTACAGAAACAGTGGACCTGTCCTCGCATTCAAAAGTGATATATGGTATGTTATTTATGTTTTTTGGTGGCCAAAATCAATTTGCAAGCCAAAAAATCCCAGGTTTCACTTTTCAACCACTTCAACATTCTGATAGTCCTCCAGTCCCTAACCCATCAGATAAGCAGGGACTTCCTGTATATGCAATTTTTTCTCCAGGGAACTCCATGAATACACTCTAAAACTCCCCAAGCAAACACCTGACTAGAGGAACAC
This sequence comes from Sceloporus undulatus, assembly GCF_019175285.1. Lineage (NCBI taxonomy): Eukaryota > Metazoa > Chordata > Lepidosauria > Squamata > Phrynosomatidae > Sceloporus > Sceloporus undulatus. The sequence goes on along the minus strand of NC_056525.1, from coordinate 6,719,980 downwards.
AAACAACCCACATTTAATTCCATAGTCTAGTACAATTTCCTTTCCCTCTGTTGGTGCTTAAATAGGAGATGTGCCAAAGAGATTCTATTCAGTACAGTATTATTGATTTATCAACTGCTTAGCAATGAAACTCAGCTTTCTGAAGCCTGAATGCAGTACCACAGCATAATTCTAAAAGCATGCAGCCATGGAACTGTTCGCTCTAGATGTTATTGATGGATTAAAACAATCTACCTGAGCTGGCATACTCCATATTGAACTCAGAGTGGAATTCATTCTGCTGAACTTTTCTGGCTTGTTCTTCCAACACAATATTGATGGCATCCACTGCTGAAGCTAAGTCGTAAGGAGTCAAATCAAATGATGCTAACTCTTCACACAGCCTTTCCTAAGGATGCAGACACAAAGCAATATAGTATTTTAGAATATCAGCAGTATCAGCTATACACACTTTGCACAATGGTATAAAAGTTATAAATGAAAAGGGAAGTAAGCAACCCTTGTAAGCAATAGTTTCTTCCATTTCAAGCCAATTTTAAACCATTGTCTTCTCTAGTATTCAGTGCTATCAGCAACCAAAACAAACACTTCAGAGAATATATATATATATATCTGCTGTACTAAGACTTTTTGTTGGGAAGAGTTTTCACTGATATTTTGTTATATTGCATAAGGAAAGCCCATGAATGCACTCTGAGCAGCTGAATTGCTAAGCTCAGTTTAAAGCAAAAATCTGAATCTTTAAACTTTTCTCATTATGTTCTCTACAGCTCATTCTGGTTTTGTTCACATTTGAGACCTATCCACAAGGGAGATATCAACCAAGACCTCTCCCTAGTTGTGGTGAGCCCTTTCACCTGAGTGGAAGGGGACCAAACATTCCAGATCAATAGTTGATATCTGGTACCAGCACAGAAAAGATGAGTTAACCTTTTGATTCAGCAGAAGAGCTGCCAATATGTTCTTAGTACTTTCTAATGGATAGATTAGTAGTTATACTCACAACATACACAGCTTTATGAAGTTACAAACCAAACAGGGGGAGGAGGGGAAACAATTGTAGATGTTAGTCAGATGCCTGCATGTTGTTTCAGTCCTTAGTAAAGATGGTATGCTGGGGAGGATATCTTTTGCAGCCAAGCTCTTCCTTCTGGCCATGCAGCAATGGGGAGATTTTCAAAGTCCACAGGCTACTCTTCATGGTTCCCCTGTTGCAACTACAATGCAGTATCTCACAGCATACCATCTTTACTAAGGAATGAAACAACATGCACACATCTGACTAACATGTCCAATTGTTTGTTTCTCCTGTTTGGTTTGTAACATCTTGCCTGATGAAGAAACCCATAGAGCTTTGAAAGCTTGCAACAAATATATTGTGCATTTTGGTTGGCCAATAAAGGTAACACTCATGGATTTTTGTTTGGATTTGTTAAATTGCCAACACAGCTACCCCTGAATGTATATCTATATGAACATAGGATAAAAATAACAAGGAGAGGAGATGTGTGTATGTGCCTTCAGCTTGCCTGTCAACTTATGATGACTCCATGAATTTCATCGGGGGTTTTTAGACAATGAATACTCAGAGGCAGTTTTCCCAGTTCCTTCCTATGAAATAAAGCCTGCAACACCTGGTGTTTGTTGTTGGTCTCTCATACATGTTCTAAGCAGGGCTGAACCTGCTTAGCTTCCAAGATCAGATGGGATCTGGTGCCTTTATGGTACAGTGGGCCCTTGGTATATGCGGGGATCCATTCTGGACCTCCCCCCCACGTATACCAAAATCCGTGTATGCTCAAGTCGCATTTGTTCCCAACGGATTGGGAACAAAAGTCCCTGGCCTCCCCTCCTCTCCTCCCTTCCCTCCCTCTTATTTACCTGTTGGGCCTGGGAGGCCTCCGGCACAGCTGCTTGACCTCTTCGCCACCACTGCCACCGCGGGAAAAGCTGGGTGGTGGTGGCAGCCAGCCTCCTCGCCTCCACCATGGAATGGCCCGATGGCGGTGCGGGAGGCCTCTTGGCCCTGAACAGCACCGCCACCGGGGCTTTCCTGCGGCGACAGTGAGGAGGCAGAGCCGCCGCGCCGGAGGCCTTCAAGGCCTCCAGCACCGGCATCCTTGAGGCCTCCGCCGCTGCGGAAGGGCCGGATACTGGTGTTGGAGGCCAAGAGGCCCCCAGCAATGACACCCGCCCCTTCCGCGGTGACAAGGAGGCTGGGTGACGGTGCGGGAGGCCTTGAAGGCCTCTGGCGCTGCTGCCCTCCGCGCCTCCTCTTTGTTGCCTCCGCGCCTTTCCTTTTGAAGAGGAGGCACAGAGGGCAGCAGTGCCAGAGACCTTCAAGGCCTCCTGCACCGTCACCCAGCCTCCTTGTCACCGCCGCCGGCAGGAAAGGGGCAGGTGTTGGTGCTGGGGGCCTCTTGCCCTCCAACACCGGTATCCAGCCCTTCCGCGGCAGTGGAGGTTGCGAGGAGGCCGGAGGCCGGCGCTGGAGGCCTTGAAGGCCTCCAGCGTGGCGGCTCTGCCTCCTCACCGCCGCCACAGGAAAGGCCCGGTGGCGGTGCTGTTCAGGGCCAAAAGGCCTCCAGCACTGCCATCGGGCCCTTCCACGGCGGCAGCAAGGAGGCCAGGGCTTGGCCTCTGCCGCCACCACTGCCACTTGGGTTTTCCCGCGGCAGCAGCAGCGAGCAGAGGCCTTCAAGGTAAGTAAGAGGGAGGGAGGGGAGGGAGGCAGGGAGGGAGAGAAGGGAGGAGGGAAGCGAAGAGAGGAGAGGGAAGTTGTCCCCAATGAAAGTGCGCGTGCACACGCACCGCCATTGGGGACAACTTCCCAATTTGCCATCCACGTATGCTCAAATCCGCAGATAGCAAATGCGCCTACAAGAAGGGCTGACTGTATTTAGTCCTCGACAGAAGATATACTATCTAAATATACATGCATACCTATAGAACAAAACACACACACAAGTGCCTTTGGATGGCAATGAAGGCAGGCATAATGTAAAATGGCACCTTCAGCAGCCTATTTGGCAAAAGAGTAAGATCCTTATCATACTACAATGTTATAGTGTTATATTCCACTTTAACAGCCATGTAGTTTTGTGAAGCCCAAGAGCTCTCTGATTGCAAATTTTAAATGCCACTCCCTAAAATGCAAATCCCAGGATTCCACAGGATGTTGCCATAGCAGTTAAAGTGGAATACAGCACTGGAAAAAGTTCAGATCTTTCTCTACATTCCTACTTAAATAGTCTGTTCAGTTGCCTCCTCTGGCTCCCTTTTCATGTGACTGTTAAATTTCTGTTTTCCTTCTATAGGCACCAGTAAAATTGGCAAGCCAAACATGACCAAGAAAGATGCTGCAATCAAAATAGAAAGTACCAGGCTGGATGGTTCAATGGCATAAGGAAGCCCTTTTATATTGTGATATATAAAATGCCTACAATGTTTGGCTTCTCTTTGAAATAAGGTCAAGCAGAGGCTGACAAACATTATTATTATTATTATTAACCTTTATTTATAAAGCGCTGTAAGTTTACACAGCGCTGTACATCAATGTACAAACATGATGTCAGAAGCTCAAGCAGTCCGAAAGGTTGAACAAGTTCCTTAATGGATAGTACTTCCATATAAGTAAATAATGATAGCAGGAGCTGTGCAAGTAGCGAACAGCAAAGGAATGATCAATACATAATCTGTGGCAAGATTAAACCTTCATCACACCATTCCCCCCCCTTCCCCTACTCTAAACATCTACAGACTAAAAATGGTTTGCCCCCAAAATCAACAGCAGTGATTCTGTCTAAATACAACCATATTACTTCCACAGTACTTCTTGGAGGAACAAATATTTACAGATTACTAGGACTGAAGTGTAGAAGTGGGCCTAAAAGGCTGTTCATTGTGTAAAAACTGTGACAAGTTGGCTGCGGATTTACTTACCACATTGTGAGCTTCATCAAGTATTACCACAGTCCCCTTCAAGTCTAAGTTGTGAGCTCTTCGACTCTATTTTTGAAAGAAAATTGTCAGATAGTGTGGAAAGGACACCTCATTACTGGTTATCTCAACCTATCCTGAAGGTTAGTGTGATGCGGCAGCTAAAAAGGCCAATGCTATTTTAGGCTGCATCAATAGAAGTATAGTGTCTAGATCAAGAGAAGTAATAGTGCCACTGTATTCTGTTCTGGTCAGGCCCCACCTAGAATATTGTGTCCAGTTCTGGGCACCACAATTCAGAAAGGACATTGAGAAACTGGAGCGTGTCCAAAGGAGGACGACAAAAATGGTGAAGGGTCTGGAAACCATGCCCTATGAGGAACGACTTAGGGAGCTGGAGATGTTTAGCCTGGAGAAAAGAAGGTTAAGAGGTGATATGATAGCCCTGTTTAAATATTTGAAAGGATGTCATATTGAAGAGGGAGCAAGCTTGTTTTCTGCTGCTCCAGAGAACAGGACCCGGAGCAATGGATGCAAGCTACAGGAAAAGAGATTCCACCTGAACATTAGGAGGAACTTCCTGACAGTAAGGGCTGTTCGACAGTGGAATGCACTCCCTCGGAGGGTGATAGAGTCTCCTTCCTTGGAGGTCTTTAAACAGAGGCTGGATGGCCATCTGTCAGGGATGCTTTGAATTGGATTTCCTGCATGGCAGGGGGTTGGACTGGATGGCCCTAGTGGTCTCTTCCAACTCTACGATTCTATGATTCTACGATCTGTTGTGAGACAGCAGTCTGTCAGAATAGCGTGGATAAGGATAAATCCACGTTCCCCATCATTGTATATACCCAAAGGCTTCCAGTATGGGCCTTGGGAATCTTTGCAAATCCCAACCCAGAATGAATATGTGCTATATCTCCAGTAGCAAGATCACATAGTGATCCATCTCCTGAAAGCCACTAAATTAAAATTGTGAAACTTGATACAGTAAACGGGATACTATAATTTTACTTAAGTATAATACAGGGAAGAATTTTAGCTGGTGAAGTTTCTATGATTAATTAAGCTGCAGCTGACAGAACTCTGCCTTGCTTGAGTAGTCCAATGGGGCTAAACAATGCCAAGAATATTCAGTATATTTGGAAAGATGAAAGATATTGAGAAATGCTGCATAGTGATTTTCAATATAAGCTCATGTACAAAACAGTATTTTTCTGACTTGCCAGGTGAATTCACTTGAAAAACACCAGCTTCCTACCAGAATACAAATGAAGAGGAACAATACAGTACAATATAAAATCATTTCCCTTCCCCAGAAATATAAATGTTATAGAGAACTAAGTGCTCATGACTGCTCTGGATTTAAATATCATATGTTTTCTTATTTTCCCCTCCGTGTGACAAATATGTGAATTTGCACTGTATAGTTTAATGAGTTCCTAAAGTATATTCCCTCCATTGGCATCTCCACTAAAAACACAAATATTAAGTAAAATGGATGTGAATTTTAAACAATGTACCACATACCTTCGGATCCAGCAAATAGTTATAAGGCATAAAAATTATGTCTGCTTGCTGCTTCAGATTCCGAGACAGATAATAAGGACAAACTCTGAAGGGAAAGGAGACACACAATGCATATAATATACAGATAACTAACATGCTCTCTGGTCATTTATTATGACTCTCAAGGGCTTTTGACAATTTCTTAATGGACCAGTGTAGTCCATCAGATGTTAAGGGATGTGGCCTGGTATGTTTACATGCATTTTTGTTTTTTAGAGGAGAATGCTGGATTTAAACCCTTTAAGTTTATATAAACCTTGCCATTTCAGCAAAACAGAGTGTGAAAAATGTTAGAAGGCATTTAATATTTTCAGCACACATCAAGGCCTCAACCAAGAAAACAACCACAAGACCTCTCAAAAGGGAGGTGTCAATCATGTAGTACTTTTTCAATCAATTTAGTGCCCATTAGGCAAATACCTGTTTAATTAATCAGTTGTGTGATGACACTTATGTTTTACTAACAAAGATGGATTGCTGACAATTTAGGAATGATCAGAAATGGGGCTTTGGTCTAATCTCCCAACTAATCATGTTATCACTGTATGAACATCAGCTACAGTGGTACAGATCTGAGTGCAGTAATTTGACAACTAGCCACATATGCCTTGGGACATGCAGAGAACTGGACTGAAGACTTGAAATTCCCTACATGTAGTATTTATTATTATTATTAACCTTTATTTATGAAGCGCTGTAAATTTACACAGCGCTATACATGCAATCTTTTTAGTTAGACAGTTCCCTGCCCTCAGGCTTACAAGCTAAAAAGACATGACACAGAAGGAGAAGGGAGTGGTGACGGGAAAGGGTAAGAGGTCCAGCAGTTCCTCTCAACCTCCGAGGCCTGGACCAAGGCAGATGGACTGAAGGGAGAGCTTGGCTTCAAAATGGAAGGTTAATCATTATCCAGGGAAAATACATAGTAGCATGATTTGCAATCTAAGTGCACATACTGTACTGAAGTTGAATTTTTCATTCAAATAATAATTTTATACATTTGGATTTATTTATTTTTTTGATTTAATAATTTCTAATTTCTTCAGTACAGTCCATCTACATAACCAGTTTCTACTATTAAATATTTGGGTGGGCTTTCTTAATATTTAGAAAAGAGCTGAGCACATAAACGTAACTGACAGATTAATACAGTTAGCATTTAATGCTCACAGTTAAAAGGTTGACTTGAGGGCGGTGAACAACAATTACTATTATAGTTTGTTGTTGTTAGCTGCCCTGCGTCAATCTTGACAACCCTACAGATGAGACATCTCCAAGCCCCCCTTGTCTTCCACTGCTCTGCTTAGGTCTTATAAATTCAGGCCCATGACTTCCCTAATTGAATCTAGCCATCTGGCATGCCATCTTCCTCTCTTTCTATTGTCTTCTACCTTTTCTAGCATTATTGTCTAATGAGTCATGCCTTCTCATGATGTGGACAAAGTACAATAGCTTCAATTTAATCATCTTGGCTTCCTAGCAGACAACCCATTAATCTAAAAAGTGATTTGGCAAGTGGAGTCATCAGTTCACACAGTGAAATGTGTACACTGGTACCCCGGGATACGAACGCGCCGCGATACGAAATTCCCGGGATACGAAAAAAAATAAATTAATTAATTATTTCCGGGTTACGAACGTTTCCCCGGCTTGCGAAAAAAAGCCGGCGCTGTTTTGAATGGAGCCGCGGCGCAGCCGCGGCTTTTCCCCATTAGCGCCTATGGGGATTCGGCTAACGAAAGTCCCCCGGGTTACGAAAATGGCGCCGGAACGAATTAATTTCGTAACCCGGGGGACGAGTGTATGTGCAAATTTTCTAGGCAGATTTAGTATCTTCTAGATTAAAGAGCCCTGGTGACGCAGCGGTTAAATGCCAGTACTACAGCCACTCACTCACAAACCATAAGGGATTGAGCTCAATACCAGCCAGGGGCTCAGGCTCGACTCAGGCTTGCATCCTTCTGAGGAGGTTGCTAAAATGAGTACCCAGCTAGTTGGGGGCAATTAGCTAACAGTTGTAAACTGCTTAGAGACTGCTTAGGTGGTATGAAGCAGTATATAAATGAAGCTGCTATTGCTATTGTTATAGTATACAGAAATAGGTTGACTTGGTGGTCTCTCATCCATAGATCCAAGTCAATATGATGGCTGTTAACAAAATTGCATGCAGTTAGCACTACTGCTGCAAAGAATCATTTCAAATGGAGACTGTAGAGCAGAAAATGTTTGACGGGTCCACAAAGTGACCTCTGAAAAAGGGACATGAAAGCAGACATTGTCAGTGGAAAAACTTTTCAATGATTACGTCCAATTCATAAAGCCATCCTTTAACAGCACAAGTTACGACACTGTCAGAGACCACCTTCTCACTCGGACATGTGGCCTCTACAACAACCAGAATCCTCTACTTCCAAGCCATCCCAAAACATTCAGAACAGCATCAGGCATCCTTGCAAGCTCTTTGAAATTATCAAATGGTATTCAGCACTACAATTGCATAACTCTGCTCAGCATGTACTGTATTTTCCGGCGTATAAGGTGACCGGGGGTATAAGACGATCCCCAAGTCGTAGGCCGGCAGCGCCCCTGGCCTCCTATAGGCCGTAGTAAGGGGGTCTCGCGCCAGCTTGAGGGGGGCCTCTGTAGAGGCCTGGAAGGTGGGTAACGTGGCCGGGGTCTCTCTCACTGTCATTGCTGGAAAAGGCAGCGGAGAAGCGGCTCCAGAGCCGGTCAGGCCAAGGGAAAGAGCCAGTCCCTTATTCCTCATCACCGCCGCCCAGGATACTCCGCTCCTCCAGCGGCTTCCGCGGCTACAGTGGCTTCCACGGTGGACTTCTCACACATCACGGAAGCCGCTGGAGGAGCAGAGTATCCCAGGCGGTGGCGGCGGTGAATAAAGGGCCGGCTTTCTCCCTCTTTCCCTCGGCCCGACTGGCTCTGGAGCCGCTTCTCCGCCGCCTTTTCCAGCAATGGCGGTGAGAGAGAGCCTGGCCGCGGTGCCTGCTGGAAAAGGAACCGCAAGGCTCCCAGAGACAGAGAGGTGGCTACACCATTTGCCTGTCTCTGGGGTCAGAATTCGGCAGGGGTATAAGACAGGGGTAAAAAGTCGTCTTATACGCCGGAAAATACGGTACCACATCTTACTTGCATCTACATAAATTGGCCCAAGGATGAACTCAGCCAATAAGAGATCATGCTAAGAACCAAGCAGCCCATTATTCCTTTCATAACAAGACACAAGAACACCGATGGATGGTGCTACCTTTGATTCTGAAAACAATTTTTATAAAAATTCACCCTTAGTACGCCACCCACAGAACAAGATGGAATAAAGAGAAGAAAAAACAACCTGTGCTTGCTTCCATTTTTTACAAGATCTTCTACATCCATTATGGGATTGATCAGCTCTTTCTCAGTGCATTTCTCTATATGAAGGAGAAAAGAAAGCTATTGCAAACAAATGCAAGTAAAAAGTCCTGTAAATGAATCAACTGGAATCATCATACTTTTTTCCTCCTCTTTCCCAAACCCTTTCCTTGTACATTTCTTTTAGACTATAAGCCCAAGAGGAAGTCTGAAAAATGAAGTAAGAATGATCTAAAGAAATAAAAATCATGAAGGGTCATCTAAATTGCTTGGTTGAACTTAATCTGCACTAGTCCTTTGCTCTTCACCAATTCTCAGAGGTGAGCATTACCACAGAGGTTGGCATTATGAATCCCAGTACAACACTGTGAGCAATACACTATTAGAAACTGGATTTTTAGGTGGGGTCTACAGATATCAGTAGAAGACAGGAAAATGTTTAGCCTATGACTGATGTAAACTGCCCATGTTTGACACTGAGCCACTAAGAAAAAAATAGAAATTGCTTAGTGTTAAAAATTCAACAACCAGTTTAAATTAATTGAAAGGATTAAAAATTAAATTCTGGAATATTACACAGCTACCAGTGTATTCCAGAATGTATGAGTATTAGAAGCAGTCTTACACTGTTACAGAAGTAGTCCATCAAGGCAATGGCAATAGATATGTAGACATTTGGGAAAACCTAAAATGTGCATTCATATTTTGCTTCTTGAGACCTTTAAATCTGAAACCTGGTTCAGATAAGTTTATCAGCCTGAAAGCAAACGTTGTGCCCACTCCTATCCTTCTACCCATCTCTTTTCAGTTTTCTGTTTTGTGAAACCTTTGGCTCTTCAAATTAAGGTATGTGCTCTATTTTTTAAACTGTTTGCCTGATTTTAGAACTATTTTAAGGATCAGTTGGAGTATTTTCAATTATTTTTAAAGTTATTTATTCAAAGTTTTACAGTGCTTATTTTGATCGTGCATTTCCTCAGAGGTACCTCATTGGCTGAGACATGGTAAAATAAATACTTTGCATAAATTAATGAACAAACAAACAAACACTAGCTTCATGACATCACAGCCACCAGCAAATCAGAGCAGTGTATAGGCAGTTTCTGGGGGGAACTAGTTATTCCTGAGCTCAATGTGTGAATTAAATGCAATTAAGTTGCACTTCTACAGTAGCCCCACCACTCAGTTTTTATACTTCTATACAAACCTTGAAGCATCAGTTCTGGGTGAAACTGCTCAGCACCACCACTAAGACCTCCCTTTCTATAGCACAGATGAGAATTGAGTTGCCTGTGCAACCCCTTTGAGAGATCCAGTGCAGCGCTTTGGAGCCATAATGCCCTCTTCCACCTCTCATCAGTGTTTATTTTTATTTATTTATTTATTTATTTATTAAAACAAATAAATAAGAACTCAAGGCAGCTTATAATAAAAACAACTTAAAACAACCAATCACAAAACTTAAAAAAAATATCCAATAGTTATTCAAACAGACAATTTAAAAGTGGTTAAAACAATCTTGAATAATATAACTATAAAACATGAGAGGCAGCATGCCATAGTGGTTTGAGTGTCGGACTACAACTCTGGAGACCAGGAATTGATTCCCAACTTGGCTTCAATAATAAATTATTTTGGTCATTTAGCCAGTACAAAAATAGGATACAACTATTAAAACAAGAAACAAAATCAATTTCTGCCATCTAAGATCAATCATCACTAACCACCTGAAGACATATTTTACACATAATGTAGCAAAATTTTGCTACTTTATGTATAACAATTTGGTTCTGACTACCCAACAGATAGTGTAAATAAAAAACATCAGTGTGTCCTGGAAATTTAGTTAAAAGAGGGGTAATCAGCTGGTGGCGAATAGCCTTAGAAAATTGACAATACAAAAGCACATGAGCTGTAGTTTCCATAGCACCAGTATCAGAAGGACAGAATCAGAATTCATAGGGGATTTTCCCATATTTCCCTTCCAGTACTGCTGTTGGGAGAACACTGAATTGAGCTAATGATAAAGCTCTCCTAAATTTAGGCACTGTAACATAATATAAGTACAGTATGTAGCTGGATTAGAAGCCAACATTTGATTGTTTGCAAATGAGTAATTGGAAAAGGCAGCAATTTCTGTCTAACCTTCAGTATCTAGAATCCTTTGCCTTACAACCAATTTCATTTGATCTAATCTTAACTTTAGAATGGTATCACTAGAAAGTCCAACAAGGCTCAGTTTCGTGTAGATAGCTGTTTCCCAAGAGTTATCTATCAAAATTGACTGGGACAATCCACCAGGGTTGTTATGTAACTTGGCTATGAAAACCACTGGGTGACCGTGCGCAAGTCACATGCTCTCAGCCTCAGGGGAAGGCAATGACAACCCTCCACTCTATAAATCTTGGCAAGAAAACCCTGTGATCGTGTCACCTTTGGGTCGCCATAGGTCAGAAAGAAACTGATGGCAAACAACAACATGTACTGGCTAGATAAAATCAATTTGTAGTGAAGGCCTTAATAAAAAGCCTGGTTGACAAAACAAAGACTAAAAAAAAGAAAAAAAGAATCAAAGACAAAAAAATGGAATCTGCTGCATCAGAGACTGGTAGAGTCTTCTTCTTTGAAGGTTTTTAAGCAGAGGCTGGATGGCCATCTGTCAGGAATGCTTCGATTGTATCTTCCTGCCTGTCAGAACAGGGTTGGACTGGGTGGCCCTTGGGGCTCAACCAACTCTATCGTTCAACATGGCTTTCTTGCTGTTTCCAGGAGGGGTGCCTCAAAATGCCACCCAAAAATGATATTAATTCTGCCCAACATCAATTAGCCAAAATACTTTTACAGAAACTTGATTCATACCTTCTACGTTGTTATAGAAATGACACGTGCGAGTAGTTACTTTCATACGGCACATGTGGATCTGCAAGGCAACATAAAATAAAATTCATTGAATATGATAAGGAAGTCAAAATAAATATGCAATTGCACTTATTCAAATTTATCTCTTATTTCCCTTGACCTGTTGGGACTTAAACAGCAAGGACCTTGTTATCAGAATGTATCTATTTGGTTTATGTTACTCTCCAAAACATCATGATATTAATTGAACATTAGAAGGAACTTCTTGCCAGTGAGAGTAGTTTATCAATTGGAATCAAGTGCCAAGATTGGTGGTGGGATCTCCTTCTCTGGACATCTTCAAGAGTCTGGAAGGCTACCTCCTAGGAAGGCTAATTGGAGATCCAGCACTGAGCAGGTGGATAGACCTGATGGCCCCTTCCATGACTCTATTTTTTGCCATAATTTAATGGTACAGTGCAGAACACTACTAGAAACAGCTTCCAGTTGAGGGTTTCAGATGAGAACTGGATATGAGAAAAATGCAGGAATGCAGGTAAGAGCAGATTCAAAGCAGATAATGCAGTTACCTGATCTTTTCAAGAAAATGTCTATGTGACATCACATAGGGAGAAACAACAATTTCTACTATAAAGAAGGGATTGTTGTTAACTGTCCTTGAGTCAGCCCCAACTCATGGCGACCCCTGGGGATGAAATCTCCAAGACCCCCATCCTCTACTGCTCTGCTTAGATCCTGAAAACTCATACCCATGATCTCCTTAATAGAGTCCATCCATTTGGTGTGCTGTCTTCCTCTCTTTCTGCTACCCCTCTACCTTTCCTAGCATTATTATCTTTTCTAATGATTCATGCCTTCTCATGATGTGCCCAAGGTATGATGGCCTCACTTTAGTCATCTTGGCTTCCAGGGAGATTTCTGGCTTGATCTGTTGATTTGTTTGTCTTTTTGGCTGTCCATGGAATCCTCAGCACTTTTCTCCAGCACCATATCTCAAATGAAATGATTTTCTCTTTATGTGCGTTCTTCACTGTCCAGCTCTTGCACCCATACAGCATGATGGGGAATACAATGGATTGGGCGATTCTAACTTAAGTGTTCAGTTGTATATCTGCATACTTTTGGATCTTGTCCAATTCCTTCATAGTTGCTCTTTCCATTCCTAGTCTTCTTCTGATTTTTTGACTGCAGTCTCCATTCTAATCAAGGTTAGATCCAAGGTGGGAACTCTTCAACTATTTTGATTTCCTGATTGCCTAGGTTGAATTCATGCAGTTCCTCTGTGGTCATTATTTTTGTTTTCTTTATGTTGAACTGAAAACCTGCCTTTCTTCCTTGACCATCCTTAGTCACTGTTCCAAGTCCATGATGTTTTCTGCTAATAGTATTGTGTCATCTGCATATCCTTAGATTGTTGATGCTGAGTCTAGAGTCCTAGACCTGCTCTTTATATGATATTTTCTGCATACAAATTAAACACATAGGGTGATAGAATGCATCCTTGGCTGACACCTTTGCCAGTTGGGAATCATTCTGTTTCTCCATATTCTGTTCTGACAGCAGCCTCTTATCCTAAGTACAGAATTCTCATCAGGACCATCAGATGTGTTGGCACTCCCATGTCTTTAAGAGCCATCCATAGCTTTTTGGTGATGCAGAAGGGAGATCGTAATTCAGAGATGATGATTTGATTTGGTTTGGTTTTACTGTTCCAGAACAAATGCTGCTATTCTATACAGAGTGTTGCCCTGGGTCCAAGCTTTCTTCTATGTCCAGTATTTACGCTCCAAAAGTAATTTCCTTCTGTCTTTTTCACAGATATGATACATTTGGTATTCAAAAGAAATTAGTGACTTCCACATCCCACTTTTTATCAACAGAGCAACTATTCTGGGGACGATGAGAAACCTATGAAGTGTAGAATTTCATTTATCCACATTTTTATTCATGAAAGATATGATACACTGCCCTTCAAGAAAAAATTCTGAGTACTTTAAAAAAAAATCCAGGAAAATGTCTAAAATGGCATAAACATAGAACAAAAAGCCAGAAAGATCTTCAAAGCCAGATAAAAACTAATCACAAGACTGACATGTTAACTAAAAGGTCTCGGAAATTAAAAAGCATTTGCCAGGCTTTGAAAGAACTATAAAATATATGTGAGGAGAACCTCTGCGGGTGGCTGTTTCCTGGAGGTACCTCTTGGGATATCATGGATTTTTAATGGAAATTGTTGCTTTATGTATTACTATGGTAATGAGATAAGGAACTGGTAGGAGGGGTGAGAGAACTGAATGTTTGAAGTGGGTCATGATTGGTGGAATGTCTCAGGGGAGCTTAATAAAACTGGTGAATGACAGTGAATGACAATTGGGAGAGGTGGCGAAAGAGTTGTGGAGCAGTGATGTGAGTGAATGAGTGAGTCAGTCAGTTTTACGAATTAATGAGTTGTTTTTAAGAATCTGGGTTAGCTAGAACAGTGCAAGAGTGAAATATTTGTTTTAAATGTATTAAATTATTAATCTGTTTTGTTACGTTCAACTTCTGTTAATAAAGTATTATTTTGTTACCATATGCTTTTGGCCTCTGCAGTCACGATATATAAATATTAAGTTCAGACATAGTAGTTATTGTGGCAGTAGTGAATAAATAAAAAGAGTCTCCCTTATCTGAAATGCTTGGGACCAGAAGTGTTTTGATTTCTGATTTATTTTTGTACTTTGAAATATATGCATAATGAGATATCTTGGAGATGGGACCCAGGTCTAAACGTTATAATTCATTTTTGTTTTGTATATACCTTATGCACATAGCCTAAAGGTAATTTTATTCATAACACTTTAACAACAACAATTTTTTTGTTTATTTATACTGTATTCTATCATTTTTCCAACTCTGAGACTCATGACAGATTATAGAGTTAAAACAGGCTGCAAGCTGCAAGAAAAGAGATTCCACCTCAACATTAGGAGGAACTTCCTGACAGTAAGGGCTGTTCAACAGTGGAACACACTCCCTCAGAGTGTAGTGGAGTCTCCTTCCTTAAAGGTCTTCAAACAGAGGCTGGATGGCCATCTGTTGGGGATGCTTTGATTGGGATTTCCTGCATGGCAGGGGGGTTGGACTGGATGGCCCTTGTGGTCTCTTACAACTCTACGATTCTATGATTCAGACAAAAGTCCGCAGCATTAAAATATGCAAAATCTAAAACGTAATCAAACTTTAAATTGATTAAAAAGTTATTTAAAACACTCCTTTTTTTTAAGGAGATGAAAAAAATGGACTAGGGAGAACCATGTTCAAATTCCTACTCAGTCATCTTGTATCATAAGCAGAGGACATAAAGACCACTTCCACTATCCCAACACCATCAATCCCAGCAGCTCTGCAGAGGCAGTGAGACTGTCCCTTGCCCCTTTAACATCTAGGGATGTGGAAGTCTGTTGCAGGGCAGGCAGAAGCAGAAACTAAGTATGACTTTCTATTGAGCCCTGAACTAATTATGGTTGGTTGTTTTTTTTTTAATTAATTAGGAAGAATTATATTTTATTATATCTGTGAGGGTACATAGACTATAGTCCTTGTTATAACTGTATTATTGCACTGGAAGACCTACAAATGCTTAACTAAGTGTTCTCTCTAGGAAATTTCTAGGCCCTCCAACACAATCCTTTGGTCAACCTCCACTGGATATTGACCATAGAGCCATGCTGTAAGACCTAGAGATTCCTAGAGAGAATGTAAGTGAACCCTTGGTGTCTGCAGGAGATGCATTCCTGATCCCCACAGGATACCAAAAATGTGTGGATGCTCAAGCGACATGGCTGCGCCACCAATGCAGATTTAACCCCCCTCGGTCCCCCAATGCCTGCGTCACCACTCTTACTGCAGCAGGCAGCAGGGGGCTGCCTCATCTTCCTCCCTTCACCAGCTCTTCCTTCTCCCTGTTCCTCCTCCACCTTTTCATAGAATCATAGAGTTGCAAGAGACCCCAAGGGCCATCCAGTCCAACCCCCTGCCACGCAGGAACTCACAATCAAACCATCCAGCCTCTGATTAAAGACCTTCAAGGAAGGAGACTCTACTACCCTCTGAGGGAGTGTGTTCAACTGTCTAACAGCTCTTACTGTCAGGAAGGTCCTTCTAATGTTGAGGTGGAATCTCTCCACCGGCTCTTCCTCCTCCTCCTCCTCCTCCTCCTCCTCTTCTTCTCCCCCCTTCTCATCATCACTTTTCCTCTTCTTCCTCTTCCTCCTTATCCTGTTCCCCTCACCACTGCTGCCACTGCTCTTTCTCCTCCATCCTTCTATTTGGCACCCTGGTCTCCATGAAGCCTGCCTCGCCGCAGGTTCACTGTGGTGGGTGGCAACAGGCTACCTCCTCTTCCTCCTTCTTTCCCCCACTGCCTCTGTCCTCCTCTTCATCCTCCTGTTTGCACCCACAGCTGTCGCCTTTTGCCTCCTCTTCCCACCTTTGCCTCTTTCCTCATCCTAGCCCCCAATGCCACTGCCTCTTGCCTCCTCTTCTTCCTCCTCATCCCCGCTGTATCCTCCTCGTCCTCTCTGCTTCCTTTGCTGCCCTCCCATGCTCAAATCCATGGATGGCAAGTCCACGGATATGGAGGGCGGACTGTATTAATCAAATCCATGAATAATCAAATCCACAAAAGCCAAAGCTGTAAATGTGGAGGGCTGAGTATACATTCTTACCTGCATATGGTTACTTTCTTGCTTTTTAACTTCAGGGTGGATACAAAGTTGCTCTCTGGAACCCAAAACACATACTTTGGGTCTGTTAGGTAGAAAACAGCAAAGCAATGGTATTTAGTATACACATACCAATCAAGAAAGGGATATGAAAAGTCTATACAGTGGTACCTCGGGATACGAAATACCCAGGTTACGAAATTTTCGGGATACGAAAAAATCCCATAGGAAATCATTGTTCCGGGTTACGAATGTTTTTTCGGGATACGAAGAAAATTTTTGGTGCTTTTTTCGGCTTTTTCGCACGAAACGCGGCTTTTCCCCATTAGCGCCTATGGCAATTCGGCTTACGAAGGCTTTTCGGGTTACGAAAGCGGCCGCGGAACGAATTAATTTCGTAACCCGAGGCACTACTGTATTGCTGCATTATGGTGTATTTCAAATGCTGTGTTCAAAAAGGATACAGAAAAGAAGCAAAAAAGGAGGACAAGGTTGGCCCTTTAACAAGGTGTGCACTGTTACCACTGCAGAACATTTATCTTTTGTTAAAGGCAATATTCCCACAGACTTGAGGAAGTTTCCTTACTATCTACAGCTTCAGAGTAGGCCAGAAGAAGCCAATAATCAGCATTTTCAAAGCCTTGCTATAAACAAGGACATCATTGAAATGGAAAAGGTCAGACACTTCTATATCCCAAGTTCTATAAGACCTGGAATGAGCAGCGATATCTTAAATTTTCTTTACCTGTATACTGTGTTCCTTAATTCACCAATAACCTGAGTAAGCTGAGAATGAGTTCTAGAGGCATAAATTATTTTTGGAATGTCAGTGTAATAAGCTGTCAAGTGAAGAAGAGGGGAAAAAAAAGGGGGGGGGGGAACAGAAGGAAAAAATTAGTTCTTGTTTAGTGCTAAATATATCATCAGTCTGCTTTTCCCCTGCTGGTGCTATGGTAACAACTCAGTCTGTGGAAGCAGTGAGGGATTTTACAATCAAACTGCTCACCTATAGGGAAAAAGACAAGTGTCTATTTTTACTGCCTTCAGCAAAGTGGCTTTCTGTGAAGCACTTACAGATAAGTATCTTGAAATGATGGCAAAACTTTTGCCCTAATTTATATTGCTTGAAATTAATTAGCAAAGAGCTTCCCACCCCAACAATCAATATTTAATATATGGCTTCCAATAGTTTTTCTTGTCTATTCCCTGGACTGGTTATGGAAAAGCAATATCCAGCATCTTGTCACACTTCTACAGCATCTATCACCTTATTTTGAAAGCCCAGAAAACACACCACTGGGACTCCACATAAGATGACTTAAGTGGAACTAAAAGTTATGGGGCTTACCTGGGATTTCAGCATCTGTGGCAGCACTGCCCCAAGATGACATTGGTCGGTCAGAGAAAAGCTCTGATCCACCCAACCGCTGGGCAATCTTCTGTGCAGAGATAGCATCTTTGAAGTGCTCCCGCCAAGCCAAGGTTGAACACAGGAGGCATAATGTCTTCCCTGTACCCGTGGGACTCTCCAAAATCCCATTCACTTGCTTGAATGATAAAAAATAAAAGAACTGAAATACAGTATCTGGGAAACTCAACGTTCAAAACAAACAAACAAACAAGCTTCATTTATATACCGCTTCATACCACCTAAGCAGTGTCTAAGTGGTTTACAACTGTAAGCTAATTTGCCCCCAGCAATCTGGGTACTCATTTTAGCGACCTCAGAAGGATGCAAGCCTGAGTCAAGCTTGAGCCCTTTTGCTGGTCTTGAACCTTGTAGTTTTGAGTGAGTGGCTGCAGTACAGGCATTTAACCACTGCGCCACCAGGGCTCTTCACCTACATGCCAGCCAGATGATAAACATTTCTTCAAAGTGACTGTACCCACGTCATCAGCAATGAACAGATGACTGCCTCAAATTGTAGGGGCACAACCAGTCTGGAGTCAGAGACGTTACTGGGAAGCTCAGGTGGCAGATAAAACTGAAGTGAATTGTATAGAAGAAACCTGAGACAATTTTCTCTAGCTGTGTAGTGCAATATACACCTTAAGTCGATCTCATGAATAAGTGAAGGACAGATTTTGAGGCCAAAAGTGTGGATTTTGATATGATCCATGCATAAGTCAAGGGTAAACCTAGGAGCATATAATTAAGGATGTAAAGGATGAATCTAAGAAAAATGAAGCCAAAGATATTATAAAATTCTGGCAGGCATACTTCTATTTGCTCCTGAGATTCACAGATATAAGAGAGGACCAAACAGGTTCTGGATCATACAACTGGAGGGTCTATGAAACTATTTCTGTAAACATGCACACACACCATCTGAAAGCATAAGGTCAAATGAAGATAACCTAGAGGAGTGTTCTCTCCAGTTTTCAGCTTCTAGCTTAATTCATATGTCATTAGGCTTAATATTACTTGGAAGGTTTTTAGGTCAACATTAGTTTAGCATCCTGCTGTGGGAAGATTACTCTGAAAATACCTTCCAACTGATTCTATGCCACTGTCATTAGAGTCTACAGTCAAAGCAATCTTTCTGGCCTGTGCTTTCACAGTGAAAAACAGGATGGAAGTAATAATAATCAGAGTGAGCAACACAGGCTAACTTTTGTGGCCACCATAACCCTACCACTACTAAAAATGGCATTCAGTAAGAGATCCAGGGAAAAAAAGAAAGGAAAAACCTGGGGGGGGGACCCAAAGTCTTTTTTCCCCAGAAAAATTGAGGATTTTTAAAATGTAAAAATGGATTATGGAATATTTTCTTTTCATCTTTTAAAATGATGAATAAAATATTTTAGACAACATATTTACTCTCCCAAAATCTATGTAACAGGAAGACTTTTAAGTAAGACTTAGGGGTGAAACATACTGCCCAAAAAGCCAGTTTAAAACACCAGTGAAGGGCCGGATTGGGGTCACGGGCTTGTGGTTGCTATCTCTTCTCTCTTTTCCACATCAAAGAATCCACATTGCTCTTAAATTCTTGCTTCCGTCCCATTTCTATACTTCTCAGTTCTTCTGTGGCTGAGAGAAAAACAGATGAACTGGACTCCCTATTTCACTCTCTTAACTATTTACGAGTATCAAATGAACCAGGAAGGAAACCAGGCCTGCACAACATACGTCCTGGGGGCCACATGTGGCCCACCAAAGGATTTTGGGTGGCCTGCAAGGATGTGGAACAACTTCAAGGCTTCTCTGCCACTTGGCCTCCTCCTGAGGAGAGTGCCATGTAGTGGAGGAGAAGGAGGAGGAGGAAGGGGGAACACTCACCCTGCAAGGCTCCTCTAGTGCCTGGCTTTCTCTTGAGGAGAAGGCCGGGTAAAGGAGGAGGAATAGGTGCAAATGCTCACCCCTCAAGGCTCCTCCATCACTCAACCTTCTCCTAAGGAGAAGTCTGGGAGGAGGAGGAGAATGACAGGCAAGGTTTCTCTACTGCTTGTCTTTCTCTTGAGGAGAGGCCTGGGCAGAGAAGAAGGATGGAATTAATATTAATTAATTTAATGAATATTATTAATATTTCATTAAAACCCATCTGCTGTCCAAAGAAGTTTAGCCCATTTTAAGTTTGGCTTCTACCTACTGCCAAGTTGTACCTGTCTATATGAAACCATGGGATCGCATCTCGGTTGCAGAGGTATGTTACAGAACAGCTACACACCATAAAATGGCTTTTAAAATGTGTACTAGCCATGTTTAAGAGCACTAATGGCAAAGTTTTGGCACACAAGTGCAATGACTGCAAATTTTACTCAATTACTGCAATTGTTCTGATTAATGAACTAGCACTTCAGCTGACACAGGGGCAGACGCTAACAACTGGCCTGAGTCTGACAACCAAAACTCCATGACCCAGAACAGAGTTCCTTAAGAACTCATGATGGACTTATAATGCAGCTCTATAAACACTTCCATCTTCCTCCAGACAAATTTGATGGGTGAGCAAATTAAAGACAGATTTTTTTTTGTAAGATGCATTAAAAACCCTTAGTCTAGATCCATACATCTGCTTACACAATATATACATTACAACCCACTTCTATTTAATCATGGGACTTCATGGTAAAAATCACTTCCAACCAGATTAATGAGTTGATAGTCTTATTGAGCAAATATCCCATGGAGAAAAAAACCTGTTGATAGATAGCAGTTAAAGTGATACCACGTTTTCTAGTGCAGTATTCATGGGATCCACATAGGTTCTTACCATCACAGCACTGGGAAAACCAACCTCTAAACCCATTCCCTTGCTTCTACAACAGATGTTAGGCTCTCATGTAAGACAGTGGTAATAACAAAGATTTATCAAATAGCTTCTGAGCACAAGAATGCATCAGTGATTATCTTGCACAGGTGCCAAGCAGGTAATGGATTGCAGTGTCTTACTTTTAAAACTCAAGAACAGATTGTATGAGCATAAGGACCACTTATTTGCTTCTTTTTCCTTTTTCCTCAACTAGAAGCGTAGGAGAAAACCTACCCACTTCTCTACCAACAAATCTAATGCAAATATGTCTGGCAGGAGAGGATCTGCAAAATAACCTCTTTTCAGGAAGTGTTAAACAAGCTGCATATGTTCAAAATACTTTTGTTCTGCACAGCATAAAAATATCTATGAAATATAAGAAATATCATTATCTTTTACCAGGCCAACATTAAGTTTATGCAACCTCTTAAGTTATCAAGAACATATTTATTAGGTTTGCAATATTTATAGCACAATGTTATACATCCATGGTGGCAAACCTATGGCATGTGTGCCCTTTCTGGCATGTGAAGCCATTTCTGAGGGCAAGCAGAGAGATGGGAGGGTGGATGAAGAGGAGAAACAAGCATACATCTGTTCCTTTTCTTCCCCCAGTCTTCCTGGGCCTTCAGCTTTCTCCGGGGAAATCCTGCCCCTGGAAGTCCCACCCCCG
Source organism: Sceloporus undulatus (assembly GCF_019175285.1). Taxonomy (NCBI): domain Eukaryota; kingdom Metazoa; phylum Chordata; class Lepidosauria; order Squamata; family Phrynosomatidae; genus Sceloporus; species Sceloporus undulatus. The sequence continues at coordinate 6,698,615 of NC_056525.1, read as the reverse complement.
GAAAGTGGAAGCCCGGTCCCGGAAATCTACCCCAGAAGTCCTACCCTCCAGCAGCAGGTAACACCTAGTGTGGGAATGCCTTTGGGTTTGGGCACTCAGTCTCTAAGATATTCACCATCACTGTTCTACACGCTTACTCAACACTAGGTTCTACTGAGTTCTACTAGCAGGACCTGTTTTACAGAACAAACAACCTCTAGATACAGGACTGGAGCTCTACCTTATTCATCAATTACATTAATATAGTTTTCAAAAGTGTAATGGTAACTGCACTGAAAACATTGTTCTCTATGAACTTTCTTCCTCTTTTGTGAATTCTGTAAATGTATGTTAATTTTGTGGTTTAAACCAAAATTTCCACAGTCTCATGTATTACAGGGCATAAGTCCAGACCCCCTGAAAGCCTGTATCTCCCCAGTTGAACCTGCTCAAGTCATATTTTTTGTGGGGGTGTCCTCTCAGTCCAACCACCCTTACTAGCTCATTTGGTGAGGATGCAGAAGAGAGTCTCCTCAATGGCTGCTTCTCAGCTATGAAATTTTAGTCAAAAATTTGACCAAAAATCCTGCCTCGACTTATCCATGAGTCCAATGTTAAGTACCATACCTTAACTCTTATATAAAAGAGAACCATTCCTTGGTGAAAAGCAAGAGTGTAACTCATCCTGGAAGCACTGACCCCCCTCTACTCTCTCATCCATTCATCCTTTAGTGTGAGCACAAACAGTTATGAATGCTGGAATTTTATAAGTTCTCTGTCATCGTTTTTCTCTGCTTCATCTTTTAGACACGTTGTTACATGGCCCTAGGTTTTGCCCTCGATTTATCCATGGGTCATATCAAAATCTGAAATTCTGGCCCCAAAACCTATCTTCAACTTAAACATGAGGTTGACTTTTAGTGGAGTATATACAGTAACATCCTCCCAAGGGAGGCTCTATTGGCCCTCTCTCTAGTCTCTTCTCACTGGCAGTTTTCTTTAAGAAAACTAAAAATGGCCTTCAGCTTTCAACCGTTTGGGGCAGAAGGATCTTTAGCGTGTGTTCTGCAGTTTCTTTGATGTGTAACTTTGTTTTTGTTTTAAATCAACATTTTAATGGGATTGGGTGCTTTTTCTTTTTTTTCTTTCTTTTTTTAATAATAATATTTTATTAAGTTTAAAAAATACATCAAGAAAAAAAAAGGGGGGGGGGAAACCACTACGAACATACATACAATCACATATAACATGTAACAATCTAACTTTACTATAAACTATATAATAAAACATATGTCATAACCTCCTATAGTATCTCTCCTCCCCAAATATCTAAACCAGATTCTATATCTATCCCTCCTCTTCCCACCTTAGACTCTTTCTATTAAGTTCCATCTTTCCTGTTCTTCCTTATATTTCTTACTTACCTCATCTTCCACTCTCTCTACTTTCTTTCTCTCTCTACTTTCTTTCTCTCTAACCTACCTACTCTTACCTTCGTCACTTACTAAATCCCACCTCTCCTACATACTCCTTCTAACCAACTCAAAAACAAAACAAAACAAAACAAAAAAGACTCTCTTTCTGCCTTACCTAACATAGTCAGGAATTCTCACATATCTTCTCACTCATCCCCACACTAAAACCCTTAACTTCCACCACCATTGATTAATAAGATCGTATACTCTCTTACCACATAGTTATAGGATTGGGTGCTTTTTCAATAATTTTTAAATGTTTGTACAACACAGCATTTGGGGTCCCACACTGGGAAAGGGGCAGGATATAAATTACTAAACTCAATATGAGATCATAAATTTCCTGTGCCCAAAGACACACATCCATCCTTCAGTGAAATGTTCAAGCAGTTTTACTGAGTCAGATTTTTCTCAGCTTGAAATGGAACTGAGAAGTAGTGCATAAAGTGAGAGAGAGAACACTAGTTATATCTCAGCAAAAGAAAGTTAAACTGTTACTATATCAGGTACAGCTCTCTTTAGGTATGAACTCTTAAAAAGCATTCCTTAAGGTGCAGTCTTTTTTAAAAACTAAGGCAGGTTACAGACCACCATGAAAGTACGTAGTCAGTCCGCATTAGGGTTAGGAAGATGCGGTGCTTCCGCACCCCCCTAACCCTAGTACGGACTGAGTCCGTACAAAATGGCGGCGCCCCATCTACATGGGGGCCGCCATGACAACATCACAACCGCGCCACCTCTAATACGGGGCGGCGCAGACGTGACGTCGTCGCTCCGCGCCAGGGCGCTTAGTGCGCCCTTTGCGCGGAGCAGGAAGGAGCTCCGTTTCGGAGCTCCTTCCTGGTTTGCGCCGCTGGGCGCAGCCTTCACACAGCTGCGCCCAGCAACGCAAAGGAGAAAGGGGCCAAGCGGCCCGTTTCTCCTCCTCCCCGCTGCTGTGGGGTGTCCTTGGGGCTTGAGCCTTTTGCTGCTTCCCCGCAGCCTGGAAAGCGGCGGATCGGGGCCTCAGCGGCTGCCGTTCTGGCCACTGAGATCCCGATACCCCGGGGAAAGGGGCGGGTACAGGCCGCCTCAAAGGGGCGGTCTGTAACGCGCCAAAATATATCAAAAATATAGGCTATATGAATTTTATCCTATTCTCTTTACCTTATTATAAATATTCCAACAAAATAATTTCCCTCAAAAGTTCTGAACATAATAACTTTTAAACCAAATTTACTATATCAGATAACATTATTAAAAGCTCTACCTATTCTGGAATACCCACATCACTGCATTCAGCTTACCAAGAACTTCAGACTCTGGCTACAGTACATTTTCAGCAGATGGACTGGTCAGCAGCATCAACATGCCATACTGAGTTTGTACATATTCTCAGTAATTCAATATTAAGAGAAAACTTCTGTGTATTTAATTTATACATGGCCTTTGCAAGTCAGAACACTTTGCAGCCATGTTTGGAAGTCAAAATGCTTTGCAACCAAATGCTGATATTTGGTTATTTCAGAGACGTGAACATTACAAGCCCCAAGATTTCCCCCTTTTGATAGACACCATTTCAGATACACGCCTACATCCAACATACCCAACAGCACAGCCAAACTTAATCCCTGCTCCCTGTAGCTCTCCATGCCTTTCAAAATCTAGCTCTGGTATAAGGTTTTTTTTGGGGGGGGCATAGGGTGTTGAAGCTGAAAGGGGACAAATCTCCCCCCTTTGATTGTACTGACAGAAGCAGTTTCATCAGCTGAAGTACTGTACTGAATCCTTGCCACTGGTTGAACCATACAGTACCATCCAAATGACACTCCCTGTGATTTCCCAGAATACATACCTTTTGCAGGCACTCCAGCACTTTGGACATGTACTCTTCCTGACATTTGTAGGGTTGAAATGGAAAGTCCACAATGATGCCATTTAATTTTATTTTGGGCATATTCCAACTGATATGTCAGGATCACAGGGCCGAAATCCTTATGGCTGAAATATAAAGGATCCCTCTGTAAGTACAAGAGACCTCTCTGTTAAATACCAACAAAAACGTGAACTACAAAAGGTAGATTGGAAAGAGGAACAGCAGAACTGGAATTCATCCACAAACTAGAGTCCCTTAGAAATGGATTGAACAAAGACAATGGTTTCCTGACACTTTACACACACTTGAACACTATCTGGCCCCATCCGCATGGGGATGCCCTACATTCATCTATTCCCTTCATCAAAGGTTAGTCCCATTGCAAAACTGGAGCTGCCAGTTCATCTCCATGCACCAAGACCTGTTTCCTATATCTTTGTGCACAAACGACCATTTTTAAAACTGGACCTGCAACTTCATTTCCATACACAAAGGTTTTGTAATTTGAATTGACCTCCTTGTGGTTCTTTCTGCGTTGTTGTTTCTCTTAGAGACTCGTTCGCCGTGAGCTTTCGAAAAAGGCTGATGTGAGGCCAGGGCAGACCATTGTTAGTGATCAATTTGGCCAAGCCTGAGATGTTGTTTCAGGGAGTCCTTGTATCTCTTCTTTGGGGCGCCCCTCTTACGCTCTTGACCCGTGGCGAGTTCACCATAGAATACTATTTTTGGGAGGCGATGGTCCTTCATCCTAAAAACATGTCCTGCCCAACGCAGCTGTGTCCTCAAGAGCATGGCCTCAATGCTGGTGGTCCCTGCTTGCTCAAGGATGGCATGTATATGTCTGGGCCAGGCTTCCACACCACCAAATGCATCTGAGGAAGTAGGCTGAAGCTTAGGAACACTCATGCTGCCAATTGCTTTCTTTCAGTGAGTCTCAAAGGTACTACAAGGTCTCGCTATATACTGATTCTACAGACTAAAACAGCTATATCTTTGAATTCCAATAAAAACATGATTCACAAACTTCTTTTCCTACTTAGATCAGTGAAATTTCTTTGGGGATCCACACATAGAAAAGGAACACACTGTTTCTTCCATGACACTGTACTTTTCTGTAGACCATCCACTGCAATAGTCCTTGGACTTTATCAGGATCAACACACCTTTTCTACACTGCAATGAATTCCTTGTCACTATTTGTCCGTTACATGTATTTTCAAGCAAGATTAAAGCACAAACGGACCAAAAGCGGATCTCTGGATGATCTGCAGGTAAGCAAGAATTTCTGGCTTCCAATTGTTTAATAATGGCAACAGCAAAATACAGTAATTTCCCCTCTGCCATAAATGATTCTATCGGAACAAATAAAGCACAAGGACAGAATTTTGCTAGAAGTGGGCCTGAACTGCACCGGTTTCTTGTACTCAAAAATATACATCTTTTGCATCTGTCTTGATCTGCTAGAGCTCAGGGTTCTGGGAACAAAACAAAGTAGAGATCCCTCAAGCCTGGAGTTTGCCCACTACTAGTCAGATAATCCCACTCCCAACGTTTTCTATGCTAGAGCTGGGAAAAAGCTGCCTTCCCCTAAGCCCTTGCTAGCAAATGATGCCATGAGCATATCATTCTTGATATGCTTTACAATACCACCAAGACCTCTTTGAGGTCTTTAAAGCGAGGCTGGATGGCCATCTGTCTGGGGCCCTTTGATTGAGAGTTCCTGCATGGCAGAATGGGGTTGGACTGGGTGTCTCTTCTTGGGGCCTCTTCCAACGTTAGGATACTTTACAATGCTTAAGGACTGTCAATGCTTTACAATACTCGACACCTGTCAAAGAACAAATGGTCAAATGCATCTGAGTAACTAGACTCAGGTCTACGAAAGCTCTTTCATTTAGTCTCAAAGGTGGTCAAAGACTGGCTTTTGAGACTAATGCGGCTACGGTCCAAAACACACTGCAGAGATAATCCAGATGGAGACCGCTTTAACCGCTCTGGCTCAGTGCCAGGGAATCCTGGGAATTGTAGTTTATTGTGGCACCAGAGTTCTCTGACATTATTTTCTTATATCCCACCTTTCTCCCAACAGAGGGAGTGGCTCAAGGCCAGATGCCTCACAAAACTACAGTTCCCAGGATTCCTAGCAGTGAGACAGGGCAGATAAAGCGGCCTCAATCTGGATTATTCCTGCGGTGTCTAGCACCAAAAGGAGTCCAAAGCACAGAGGGCGAGGGAAGATCAAGAGGACCTGCGGTCCCATCATCCTGTTGCAGAGCCTCTCTACGGCCTCCAAGCAAGGACTACAACTCCCATAATCCCCACTAGCAGGCTTTATTTCCGCAGCCTCTGGGCGGAGATGTCATTGTTCCCAGCCTTTGGCGGGGAGAGACTTCGGCCATGCTTTTCAACCTTATAAAGGGCTGAACTAGGCCTCAAGCTTTCTCCAAAGCCTCAATTCAAGCAACTCACCCGAGAGTCAAACGCGGGCCTCGCGCTCAGCGTCACGTGGCGCCTCCTCTCTCGCTTCCGATTGGCCGAGCGCAACTCGCGCGCGAGGATCGCCCGGCCTCCCCATGATCTCGCGAGATTTTCGGCGTTGCCACGGCGACGGGACGGCAGGGAGGAGGGGCGGGGCCTAAGCTGCTCTTTTTCAGCTTTAGTGGCGCTGCTGAGGGGAGTTGTTGCCATGGCGACGGCGGCAGGGCTTTGGGCCTTTCCCCCCTCAGCCCTTAACTGACAGTTTCCCTCAGAAGTCCTTAAACATCATCCTCAAACTGCGCCCTCATAATTAAAGCTAGTAGCACCCTTCCAGCGCTCCCAGAGCGGTTCAGAAAACAAGCAAGCTCAGTGCCAGGGAATCCTGGGAACTGCAGTTTATTGTGGCTCCAGAGCTCTGACAGAGAAAGGCTCAATGTCTCACAAAACTACACTTCCCAGAATTCCCCAGCATTGAGCCAGGGCTGTTAAAGCGGCCTCAAAGTGGGTTAATTCTGCAATGTGTGTTTTTGGACCAATGTGAGGGAACCATTTTCTTTCTAAAAAATATTCCTTATTAACACACCGATAGCCTTTTGGCTGAAGAGCGGGGTATACATAAATTATTATTATTATTATTATTATTATTATTATTATTATTATTGCAACCCTGTCCTGGGGCATTATCACACAGGGACAATTGGAGGTTTAAATGGGGGTCATCCTGTGAAAATGGCACATTCGCAATCAAAACCTTCACATGCCCTCGCGATTCAATGGCCATTATCCTGGGAATCCTCCACCATTGCTGGCAGCTTGGCTGGGCTCCTGGGCTCCAGTCTGAGCCTGGATGCCCAGCTTTCAGCACTGGCCAGGAGTGCATTTGTACAGTTAAAACTTGTGTGCCATCTGCACCCATTCCTTGAGACGCCAGATCTGTCTGCGGTGACACATGCTTTGACTACGTCCTGTTTGGACTACTGTCATGCGCTCCACGTGGGGCTGCCTAAAGCGCCATTAATCCATGAGTAACCAGGCAATAAACAGGAACAAATCATTCATGGGGAAATCCCAGAAATGCTTTCTTGCTGTTTATTGCCTGAAGGCTGGTTGAGGGAAGAGACGACATGAATTCTGAACCAGGGATTTCTGGATCCTCACTGATTAAATATGGAGTCTTAAAATCTTAGCCACTGCTCTGCCCTCCAGCTCTTTCCATGATGTTTGTGGTGTGTGAAAGAGTTCAGAAAATGTGTCGCTGTACCCTGTTGCAATAATAATAATAATAATAATTGTAGCAGGTGACCCCAAACCCACGAACCCGAAGGCCCGTGGCCTGCCAGAGGACAAGCAGAGTCAAGGAGACCGATCTGGCTAGAATAAAAACGCTTTATTTTCTGCGCAGGGTAGCAGCGCACCAAAGTAGGCATCACCAAGGCTGCAGCACTGATGGCTTCTTGCCACCCCCCTTTTATGCCCTTCGCAGAGGGCTGTTTTCTAAACAACAAGCGATTGGTTGCATTCACTGTTCACTCAATGGTCCTGTATTTTCTTCTTGGCATTGCATCTGCTTGGAGCCTGGAATGTACAGAGATAGCTAGCTACTGCAAAAGAGATACTTAGCTGAGCTAGCTAAACTCCTCCAGGCCACTTGCTAAACACAGGCCATTGTATTCAGAGTTCTCTAGAGAAAGGAGGGGGTGATAAGTGAGTGCATGCCGCAGTAAAAAAAGAGTAGGGGCCATTTGCCCATCTGCACTTTACTCTGTAGCTCATTCTATGAGTCTACTGTAACCACTGATTCTTTTGCAAAGCCATGTACAGAAGCAGAAAGCATTATTATGTCCCTCTCATTATAATAATAATAATTGAGCCATGGGAGTTAAAGTGGTGGCAAACTGCATTAGTCCTGCAGCAGTGCCAACGCAGCCATAGAGTATTATCTAGAATTTGGGGGGGAGAAGGTGAAAAGGAGGGAGAGTGTGGTTTGGGATGTGACCAAAGACAGTGAGGCCAGAAGGAAGATTACATTCAGAAAGGCCTTGAGAATTGGATTGGCTTTCACTATTTTCATGGCCTTGCTGTTTGCAGGAAGAGGAAGAAGAACACAGTCAATGGGTAGGAAGTTACTGGGCCAAGAAAGTAATATTCAACCTATTCTGGGTGGAATTATGATCCTTCAGAAGGAACAAATTATTTTAGGTCCATTTTTGAAGTCTGAATGCTCTGAGGCTGTTTGTGGTTTTGGACTTTCCACCAGTCAGTTAGTAAACAGCTACATCCCTTCATGCAAAGAAATAGCCCCATCCCAGTGATCTGTATTTTGTTTAATTCTGGGTTAGATAACATCCTGTGCATTTTAATGAGTCTACTTTTAAAAAAAAGATGATTCAAATACAACAATTAAAACAATTTAGTTACTTCCTTTTTTGTATTTTCTTGATGAATATTACTTGTGCTTGTTTCTGAAATTACTCATACTATATATATATATATATATATATGATAAGATTATATCCTTACGCTTCTTTCTTATTTTTTAGAATTGTTTTCTGGCAATTTTTTCCAAATAAACAACAACAGAAAACCTATAATGGTTTTTCAAGATCTTATCTTATATGATGAGAAACTTCAATCTATTTTCTTTTCTTGTTTTTCATCCAAACTGACTCATCTAACATCCAAATAGTTACTGTCTTCCTCATCTACACGGTTGCTGTTATTCAATTTTTAAAAACGTATATTACACTAACCCTGAAATCAGAAAGAGAAGGGCAAAATGTATCCTCAAATAAACAAAACAGGGTCTCTTTCTTAACGAGTCTACTTTTGAAAAACAACTGGGCCAGAAGACTGGGACAATGTTAGTTGGAACTCATTGTATTGAACATATGGTACATATTTTGAAATAATTAAACTGGCTTGCAGTTTGCAAAGTACCCATGAATATCTAAATCGCCTGAGACAAGGGCTGCTTTCTTCCTGGTTAAACCTGCCCCAAACGCGCTGGGATTATCCTGCAACAGCCCCCTTGTTTGTTTTTACTGCATTTACGTATAAAGCTAAACCATGGGAGAATCTTTGTGGACATTAATGAGAGTTAGCTGGATCTGTCTCTGATTGGACAGAGATGTTGGAGACAGTAGAAAAGCTATCTCCCAAGACACAAATTAGGCTGTTTACATAGCCTCCAATGTTGTCTCTGACAGCTTTATGCTGATCCTGTTCCCAGCTGATGACAATCCTTAAAATACTGGTAAGAAAGAAGTTAAGAGAACTTCTTAAATAAGCTATACTATAGGCTATAAGAGCCAGCGTGGTTTGAGTGTTGCACCAGGATTGTAGAGACTGGCGTTCGATTCTCAGCTCAGCCATGAAACCCATTGGATGACTTTGGGCAAATTGCGCTCTCGCCCTTCCAGGGAGGCAAAGGCAAACTGCTTGTGAACAAATTTTACCAAGAAAATCCCATGAGATCCACCTTAGGGTCGCCACAAGTCAGAAATAACTTGAAGGCACACAACATCAAATAGGCCATAAACATATAGATGTTTAAGTTCCTCTGTGAATTAATAGAGAAAGATGCCTGTTAAAGATAAAGCAGATGATATGAAAGATTCCTTACAAATGCAGGTCTATATGGATTATGCAAGTGTTGTGTAAAATGATAATTCCTTACACTTGTGACTATATGGCTCTTGCATAATGATGTCTGCTAAGGACTTTATCACTCGGGGGTAGGGTTGCCATAACCCTGTGGGAGGCGTGACTCCCCCACTTTCTAGGGGGCGTTCCCGGTCCCGTCACACACTCTTCAATTCTGCCCGGCTCCTGGCCCTGCTGCATCCCTATATTGTGATGAGCGCAACAGCCAGGGCTGGAGCTGGCAGGGGAGGGCTCTGCTGCTCTGCCTTGCCCCTATTGGTCAGCCCTCCCAAGGAGCAGGCAGGCAGGGCAACAAGGTGCGAGGAGGAGGAGCAGGGCCAGGCAGGTCGGCAGCAGCAGTGGCCCCCGCCCATCCAGGCAGGCCACTGGGAGAGGGGAGGAAAGAGCCCTTTTCTGGAACCCCTGCCCCCCAGCCCTTTTCCTCCTCCTGCTCTTGCAAGGAAGGGGCTCTGAAGCACCGGGAGAGCTGCCTCACTAAAGGGGAGGGGTGCCTCAGGGACCCAGCTGTCGGAGAGGAAGAGCCTCGGCAAGGCTCAGAAGAGGAGGAAAGAGCTGGCACCTGGGAGAGGCAAGAGGGCACCTTCCAGGCCCCTCCTGGGCCCCAGGCTCCCCCCAGGATCGCCTCCGTTGGACATTGGAAGCCCCCTCCCTAAGGCCCCCCCCAAACACACACCCCTCTCCTCTCTAACCCTCTCTCTGACTCCCTCTCCCCTGTTACTCCACTTTAACTGAGCCCTCTCTAACCCCCTTCTATCTACCTCCTTCTCTCCATCTAAACTCCCCTCCAACCCCTCTCTATCTACTCCCCCCTCTCTCTAACCCAGTGATCCCCAAACTGTGCTCTTGAAGTAATTTTGGACTTCAGCTCCCAGAATCTCAGACTATTGGGTAACATGTCTGAGGCTTCTGGGAGTTGAAGTCCAAAATCTCTTAAAGGACACAGTTTGGGAACCACTGCTCTCACCCCCTTATTTAATAATAATAATAATAATAATAATAGGATTTATTTATATACTGCCCAATCACTGGGAATCCGAGCGGTTTGTGAAATTCACAGATAGCCAAACTACACAGGCAAATCAGCTCCTGGCACTGAACAAGCAGAGCTCTGCTCTGGAGCCACAACAAACTACATTTCCCAGAATTCCATAGCATTGATCCAGGACAGTTAAAGTACTGTCAGACTGGGTTATTTCTGCAGTGTGTATGTAGTAGTCTGAGAGCCCTGCAGAGAGAACAACTCTGGTGCTTTAGAATTTAAGCCCATCTAACTCCCCTCTATCTAACTCCGTTATTTAAGTCTCTTCTAAGCCTCCCTCTAACCCCTCTCTATCTTACTCCTCTTTATCTAACCCTAACCCCCTCTAGGTACCCCATCTAGCCCTCCTTCTATACCCCCCCTTTCTCAAACCCCCTTATTTAACCCCCCTTCTATCTAACCCTTTTTTTTAAAAAAAAACAGCAATTGTTTTCCACATCCTCCATTTTTATAAAAGTGTCCTACATTTGAAAATGTTGTCTTACATTTGTCCTACATTTGTCCCGGTTTGGAGGTCCTGACTTATGGCAACCCTACACGGGGGACAAGCCGGGATTAGGCGTTTTCCCGGCAAAATTCTGAGATTGCAGTGAAGATTTTCAGATGACGTTGTGATTAGAGAGGACTTATCCCAGGAATAAGTGAATGATTTGTTGCTGGATATTCTCTGGTTATTCCTGGGATAAGTCCTCTCTAATTGCAATGTTGTCTGAAAACTTTTGCTGTGATCTTGGGAACTTTGCCAGGAAAATGCCTTATTAATCCCATCTTTTCCCTACACCCCCCCCCTCCATGTGATAAAGTCATAAAACGCAAACATAACGTAAGATATGTGTTGTTGTTGTTGGATGCCTTCAAGTCATTTCTGTCAAGTCATTACTAGCAGAAAGCATCATGGAAGGTCAGGGAAGTAAGTGCAATGCAGGCTTGTTGCTGAACATGAAGAAAACAAGAATAATGACCACATAGGATCTACATAAATTCAGTCTAAGCAATGAGGAAATTTAAATAGTTTAAGATTTCCCATACCTTGGATCAAACATTGAGGATACTGGGGATGGCCAAGAAGATGCAACAATGGGTCGGTGAACATATCAAGCATGAACTCTCCCTGGAAATCCAGATGATTAAATGGAGGCTGTTGTACTTTGGCCACACCATGAGAAGACACGACTCATTAGAAAAGATAATAATATTAGGAAAGGTAGAGGGCAGCCGAAAGAGAGGAAGAGACCTGAATCTGCAGGACTTAAGCAGAGCAGTGAAGGGTAACGGGACTTGGATGTTGGGGTGTGTATTGAGGCAAAAAGACAACAGCAGAGTTTTGGAGATGTTTTAATAAAAATAGATTTACTCAGCAGAACTCGTGAAACAGAAGCAAAAAACAAAACAGTACAAATGGTACAATACATAACAGCAAAAATTGAAGCACAGTAAAAAATCTCCTAGTTCAGCAGCATGGAGAGCAGTATTACCAGCAATATCGCAACCAGCATGGAGAGCACATTCAGAGTGCTACCAAACTGTATGGAGAGCATGTACAGAAAGCTCCCAACAGCATAGAGAGCATGTACAGAGAATGCTCTCAATAATCCAACAGACATTGCAATGCAGTTATATTTTGCTAATTGGCTAACACAATCACCTGGCCTAATTAGCTAATTACATGACTGATTGCTAGTGCTTCATGGACTCTACACCTGCCAGTTTACTACATTCTCATCCAGTCACAACTTAGTCACACAACTAGCATACCTTGACAGTGGAGATGTCTCATCCCCAGGGTCGCCATGCGTGGAGGTCAACTCAAGGAAAGTTATCAACAACAACAATTGAATTTCAAAACTGGAACAAGATCCACCAGTTTTCTAGCATGGAAGGTAGGGGCTTCCCTGTCATGAATGAGGGACATTGTACGGTATGCCCAGTTCCTTAAAAGCAGCAAACAAAGGCAGCTCAGTGTAATTCCCAAGTTACTGGTGGGAAACGAGTATATTATCTAACCAAGCTCACATGGCCAGTCCATGGCAGAAGTGGCAAGTAATCTGTGCCCCTTGAGCAAACTTGCTGTCTTCCAACTGGAGTGCCTTGCAGCCATATCAGTGCAAGTCATTCTGCATCACCATGACACACATCCACAGAACTGGACTGCTGAGGCTTGTAGCCCTTTTTCACAGTTGGCTTTAAACAAAATGAAGCACAGAATATCAGGATTTCCTGGCTACATTGGTTTGGTTAGTTAGAGTTGTATTTGTTTCTTTGCTGAGTTCCATTACATCAGGGAAGAATGAATTCTATAATAATTAACAGGAAAGCAATTTTTGCCAGAAAAGGGGAACCCTGGAAGGTTACCAAATACAAGCAGTGAATACAGTGAGCCAGGAGCCGGTCTTTATTTAGATTATGTTATGACTCAGCTTTGTCTGCTCTTCTGTCTTCCCACTTGATTACACCTTTGTTCTAGTTTACTGGAATTCCAGTAAAACCGCATCACTTTTTTAATAGATCACCTCCTGAAGAATCTCCAAAGCACTGCACACTCCTTTGTAAGTTACAAATAATGTTTTGTTTGTCATTAAGATGATCTTTTTTTTAAAAAAAATTGCAGCCCAGCCCTTTGCAAGTTCACTTGGAAGTAGGACTCTGAGTTCTGAACTACAGTCCACAGCATATTGTAACTCTTTAAATAACTGAGATTGTAAATGTATTAAGTGCTTGCATTTAACCCCAAGAGCAATTGTCCACAGACATACAAAGGAATCTTGTACCACCTTTGAAACTGAGAGAAAGAAGTTAGTACTATTAAGATACATGCTTCTCTGTAGAGAGTGTTAACAGTGCAGTACTGTATTATATAAAGCTGTACATTTTGTTAGGTTTGCTAAGACTGTTTTTGAGAAATGCTCCTTATTCATAGGACCACTACTCTTGGTGGTGTCTCACTTTCCATTTTCCTGTGTTTTATTTGGCCCATTGCAGTGCCCATTCTGTGTCTAAGAAGAAACACAGGCAGCCCATCCCTGTCAGATGACTTGTCCAGTGCTTTCATACTTGGCTTTTTTTCACAGGAACAATGCAGGCAGAAATGGAAGCTGGAACTTCACTGTTTTCCTAGGCACGAGACATTGATTTCTGTATGCCTCAGTCACATATGGCTTCTGCTGCACACTCAAGACAGGAGGTAAGATTCTTAGTATGACCAGTGGCTGGCAAAGTGGGAAGGAATAAAGATGCACAGGTTCATCTGGTGAGCTTCATAGAATCATAGAGCTGGAAGAGACCACAAGCGCCATCAGGTCGAACCTCCTGCCATATAGGAATGCACAATCAAAGTACTTCTGACAGATGGCCATCCAGGCTCTGTTTAAAAATCTCCAAAGAAAGAGACTCCATCACACTCTGAGGCAGCGCCTTCCACTGTCAAACAGCTCTTACTGTCAGAAAGTTCTTCATAATGTTTAATAATAATAATAATAATAGGATTTATTTATATGCCGCCCAATCACTGGGAATCCGGGTGGCTTACAACAGAGGGGATAATATACGGTTCCCTGCCCTCAGGCTTACAGTCTAAAAAGACATAACACAAAAGGAGAAGGGAATGGTGAGTGGGGGGGAAGGGGCATCAGGTCCAGCATTCTTCTCTCCCTCTGAGGCCTGGACCAAGGTAGATGGACTGGAGGGAGGGCTCTTCTTCTTCAGGCTAGTCCTGATGGAACTGGCCTGGCTATTCTCTCCCTCACAGGCTGAAGGATGACAGTTAAGTCAGCATGGGTTTCAGAGAAAGAAGTCATGCCAGACAAATCTGATCTCTTTCTTTGATAAAATTACCAGCTTGGTAGATGAAGGGAATGCTGTGGATATAGTATATCTTGATTTCAGTAAGGCCTTTGACAAGGTTTCCCATGACATTGTTGCAAACAAGCTAGTACAGTGGAATCTCGCTTTACACGGGGATCCATTCCGCCCTTCCCCACGTAAGACGAATTCCACCTATGCTTGAGGTAACTGTTACATGGATTTGTAATTGGTTGACCGGCCGAACCCAAAGGGTGCTCAACAATGGCTCCTTTTCATCCTGGAGAGAAGTGACCAGTGGGGTCCCACAAGGGTCTGTCTTGGGTCCAGTGTTATTCAACATCTTTATCAATGGCCTGGATGACAGAATTGGGAGCATACTTATCAAATTTACAGATGACATCAAATTAGGAAGAATAGCTAATACCCCAGAGGACAGGATCAAAATTCAAAATGACCCGAATAGACTTGAAACTGGGCCAAAGCTAACAAAATGAAATTCAACATGGAGAAATGTAAGGTATTGCACTTAGGGCGGAAAAACGAAATGCACAGATATAGGATGGGGGACACCTGGCTAAATGAAACTACATTTGAAAGGGAACTAGGAGTCCAAGAAGACCACAAGTTGAACATGAGTCAACAGTGCGATGCGGCAGCTAAAAAGGCCAATGTGATTTTAGGCTGCATCAATTGAAGTATAGTGTCTAGATCAAGAGAAGTAATAGTGCCACTCTATTCTGCTCTGGTCAGGCCCCACCTGGAATATTGTGTCCAGTTCTGGGCGCCACATTTCAGAAAGGACATTGAGAAACTGGAGCGTGTCCAAAGGAGGGCGACTAAAATGGTGAAAGGTCTGGAAACCATGTTCTATGAGGAATGACTCAGGGAGCTGGGGATGTTTAGCCTGGAGAAGAGAAGGTTAAGAGGTGATATGATAGCCCTGTTTAAATATTTGAAGGGATGTCATATTGAGGAGGAGCAGGGCCGGCTCGTCCATATACTGTACGCGAACTAGGCAGCTGCCTAGGGCGCCAACCTCTAGAGGGCGCCAGAGAGAGAAAGAGAGAGAGTGGCTGGAGCCAGAGGATCACAGAATCAGCCAAGCAGAGCAGCCAGCAGCCCTGCCAGCCTCTGAGTAGCAGGAAGAGAGAGCTGCTTGCTGAGGCTGAAAGAGGGGGAGACATTTGCTGTGCTCTGCAATTCCTAGGCTGCATCCACACTGGAAAATTAACCCGATTTGGCACTGCTGTAACTATTTCTGGCTCAAGGCTATGGAATTGTGGGAGCTGGAGTTTGTTGTGGAGTGCAGAGTGCCTCCCTTCTCCCTCTTTCCTTCCTTCCCTCTATCTTCTTTCCTCTCCCCTTGTTTTCTTCTCTCCTTTTCCTTCCTGCCTTCCTTCCTTCCTTCCCTCCCTCTTTCTTTCCTCCTGTCCCTCTCTCCCTCCCCCTTCCTTCTTGCCTTCCTTCCTTCTTTCCTACTTTCCCCTTCATTCCTCCTTCCTTCCTTCCTTCCTTCCTTCCCTCCTCCCTCTTTCTTTCCTCCTGCCCCTCCCTCCCTCCCTCCCCTTCCTTCCCTCCCCCTTTTTTTCCCTCTTGTTTCCTTCCTTCCCCCTCCCTCTTCTTCTCTTCCTTCCTTCCTCTCTCCCTCTCTCTCTTGCCAAGAGAGAGACTTGTGTAGGAAAGGCTTGCCATGGCCTTCCCGTGAGGCTGAGAGAGTGTGACTCCCCCAAAGTCACCCAGTGGGTTTCCATAGCCCCATTCCCCCGCCCCCATAATTCTTTCTCCTTCCCAGACTTTGGCCCTCTTCCTTCCCTATCCACCCACTTGTGCCTCCCTTTCCACTCACTCACCCTTTTCTCTGATTCCCAGACCCCCTTGTTGTTGTTTGTTGCTGTGTGTCCTCAAGTTCTTTCTGCCTCCTGGCCACCCTCTCTTGGGGTTTCCTTGGCAAGGTTTGTTCAGGGGAGGCTCCCCATGGCCTTCCTCTGAGGCTGAGAGAGTGTGGCTTGCCCACTCTTGGCGGTGGTATTGTTGTTATTATTATAGTTTATTTCTAAAGCGCTGTAAATGGTGTGCCTACTATGTGTCTTTTCTTTCTCGCCCTGAAGCCATTCCCATCCTTGTTTCATAGGCTCTATCTACACTGCAGAAATAATGCAATTTTGACACCACTTTAAATGCCCTGGCGCCATGCTATGGAATCCTGGGATTTGGATTTTTGGAGGAGAATTCGCCTTCTCAGTCAGAGAGTAGTGGAGCCACAACAAACTACAAATCCCAGGACTCCATAGCATGGAACCAGCAAGATGACCAGATGTCCTCTTTTTCTGGAGTATACCTTACATTTCAGTCTTCTGTCCAGGAGGAATTCCAAAAATGTCCTCCTTTTTGAGCATCACTAAGACGCATGAATTTATATTTATATAAGGGGTTTTAGCTTTTACTTAGTCATGTCCTCCATTTTACTTGAAAGACCTACATTTTGCAGTGCCTTGTCCTCCTTTGCAGTTAGGACACTGTGGGAGCCAAGGGCAGCTAAAGTGGTGTCAAACTGCCTTAATTCCGCAGTGTGGCAGCAGCCCTGGTCCTCTCACCTGGTGACCCTACTGGTTTTCTTTTGTTTCTTGTGACACCCTTTTCTGCCCCCTTGGAAGATTTTTAGTTTTAGGGGTCATAGATGGACCACCACCACCCCACAAATTCATGGGGATGGGATCCAGATTTTTCCACATCATTAGAATGAATAATGCTTCCATCTTGCAAAAGGAATATGGATGCATTAGTCTACATTCCAAATGTCTCAGCAATAAAAAAAGTCTTTAACCTGTAAAAACCTAATTGGCTTTTTGGCTAATTCTCAATACTATGATGAGAGATTGGAACCTAAGTTTTATGTTATGTTTACCTTTAACACATGAGACAGCGGAAATCAAGAGGTGAAAATAGTTATGACGGGCGACAGGGGTGCCAAAATATTTCTCGCCTAGGGTGGCAAAATACCTAGAGCCGGCCCTGGGAGGGAGCAAGCTTGTTTTCTGCTGCTCCAAAGAACAGGACCTGGAGCAATGGATGCAAGCTGCAGGAAAAGAGATTCCATCTCAACATTAGGAGGAACTTCCTGACAGTAAGGGCTGTTCGACAATGGAACACACTCCCTCAGAGTGTGGTGGGGTCTCCTTCCTTGGAGGTCTTTAAGCAGTGGCTGGATGGCCATCTGTCTGGGATGCTTTGATTGAGAGTTCCTGCATGGCAGAATGGGGTTGGACTGGAAGGCCCTTGTGGTCTCTTCCAACTCTATGATTCTATGATTGCCTAGTCCACACTGTACTAGCTTTTTGCAAGATCGTCATGGGGGGACCTTATCAAAGGCCTTACTGAAATCAAGATACACTATATCCACAGCATTCCCTTCTATCTACCAAACTTTTATTAGAATATGGCTCTGCAACCAAAGTCCTACACTTTCATCACTATATTGTTCTTGTCTTCCACCACTGAACTGCGTTAAACCAGATTGACTCTACATAAAGTCAACATGCTACTATGTATGTCACAGTTCTTGGTCAAATGTTACTGCACTGGGAGATACCCTAGAAGAGGGGTGACAACTGGTTGGGCACTTCTCCCGCTGTGGGATGAGAAGGGCCAAGTGCGCTGCTCCTGGCTTCATGGCAGTAGCCTCCTCACAAGGAAGCCTCTGCCACCACAACAAAGGAGAGGGAAGGATTTCAGTAATCCTTCAGTTACTCAGCATTGTGTGAAATGGTTCCATCTAAGCCAAATGTAATTTATTTGGCAAACAATATTGTCTATACAGGAAGCTGTTTGGAATGTTATCAAGTAATGTCAGTTATGCAAACAGCACTAGGACCAGAAAGTTGAGATGTGAGTTCCCAGACTCTTCCTGAATCATAAATTAATGCATTACTAGCCAGACCTAATTGATGTTTCAGGCATTCTCAAAGATGAGGCTTAAATCATTTTTTAAAAAGCTGGTGTGTTGTGTTTAGAGCATGAACTTCGTGTCGGAAAAATCCCAAATTAAGGCTCACATCAGATGTGAACCCCTAGAGTGGCTGCAGTCAACCTCGGTCAGCCTTGATCTCCCACACTGACACTGGCAATACAGTGAGCTCCTGCATTGTAAAGATAGCTGTAATGTGCATTGAACACCCAGAAAGAATTATATAAATTCTAAGGATGATGACGCTTGGCTGTTTTAGGGGGTATATTTTGTTACTACCCATTAAACTATCTGGATTTGGAATCCTCCTTCCCCCCCCCCCCCCCCCCGCAATAAAAAGGTGTTTAAAGACCAGTGCAAACAGTAATGGTTATGACAATGACAAATAAGATTTACTATATTAGGAAGAGGGGGAAAAATAAACAGACAGCACATTTAAAACAAAGTGTACCTTTTAAAGGAAGTTCGTGTTATGCATTGGAAAAGGTGTGTTTCTGAATGCTTGGTTTAAAGATGTGGTGGGTTTAATACGAAATATTTTTAAAATCCTTTTTCATTTACTACTTTTTGAGGTTGCTGCAGATCTTAACAACGAGCGCTGGAAACAAAATATACGATATAAAGCTTGAAATTCATTTGCAATAGCATAATTGATTTGTGAAGGTGGGGCATGTTTGTCTTGTGATTAAAACAATGAGATGGTCACTGTAAGTGAGAATACTCGGCAGAGGGTGGTTGTGTGGCAGGTTAACCTGAATTTCATACATGGCCTTCAGGTAAGCTAGCAGGTAGTTTTGCTTCCAGAAGCTTTTGTCTCAAATAAATCAATTCCAGCTCACTAAAACATACTAAAAGAACAGCAGACAGATTCCAGATAAGGTGGGGGCAGGTAAATCTCTAGCTTGGGTGTGTCTGCTTGCATCCCTCCTTTGCTAACAACTGTCCCTGCATTTCTCCTCCTCAGATTCCTTGCTGGGAAAGATTGGGATATCAAAAGCCACCCTCTGAGAGCAATCAATACTGTGATCTGGGAACCCCTTCTGTCTTTCAAGACCCCTCTCTCTTTCCCTTTCCCTTTCCCTCTCTCTCTGTCTCTCTTTGCACCCTCTTTTCTCTCCTCCCTTCTTGGATAGCCACAGCCCCCTAGAGCTGAGTCAGACCTTCCTCTCTTCCACAGCATTGCAGCACTTCAGCAGAAAAGCCAGCCTTCTGCCTCTCTGCATCTTCCTTTGCAGCATCCTCTCCGCTACACATCTCACCGCCATGGCCAGCACTGTCTCAGGTAAAACAAATCATGATTTTTCCCCCTTTATAAGCAGCTCCTCACTGAGCATAAATTTATTTCCAATGGTCAATGTAACTACTGTTCCTTCCAAGGTGGGGCTTGCCTGCAATGCTGTACTCAGGTAGCTGGGCAGGCATTGTTGCTTTTTCTTACTTACAGAATTCAGTGCTTACAAGGTTTTTGGAAATACTAGTGTCAGATATATATATATATACACATACACACACACACACTCTATATGGTTAAAATTACATTTACCTGGATGGTTGGTGTGTGCGTGCGCGCGCATGTGTGTGTGAATCACTGCTTGGTTAATTTAATTTTTTAGCTGTTTTTTCTTTTAAGTGGACTGGCAAATATAAGAAGAGAACAGAAAAATAACAAAGACAAGGGTGTTTTATTTAATCAAGCATCTGGGTTAGCAGAATCAGGGCAGGTTGGATGGCCAGCAACTGCTTTAGAGGGAGTGGTCCACTCATGGCGCTGAATGAAACCCAATGCTGTTAGACAATTCTTTCCTGCAGGGGCGATGGCACCACTGCATAACTGCACCCTGTTGCCATCCCAGGTTACAAGGCCTGGCCGGGTGTGTCTGTAGGGACAGCTATGTTCACAGTGTGGCAGGTTATTGTAATTTGTGTGTGTTTTCACCTCCTTTTCCTAAACCTGTATCTTGCCGCATCTTGCCCACCTCCCCCCAAGTCCACTTTTAGATTGGTCAAACAGATGATATGCTTGTTCCTAGCCAAATTTAATTTTCTAAAAAATGGACAATGAGTGGCTTGTGAAGATTTTCAAGACCTTTCCCCACCCTGCCAGTATGGAAACCTTATTCAGTTTCAGACACAGGACACTTTTTCTTTCTGTCCTCAGAAATAAAGGTTTGGATTTTGCTCTGGATGGGAGAAAAGCATCAGAGCGAAAAGAAGGATATGCATATCCATGAATAAATGCACAAATTAGCTAGAAAGAAGACCAATCTTTCTTGCTGGTTTTATTGTTTTTGCCCATCCCCGTGCTGCTTGCAGTTCCTTCTCTGTGCCTTCTGTCTTTTAAAATATGAGAGGAGATGGATATCTTCTGTCTGAGGATGTGCAACGTCAGAATTAGAGATTCTGCCACAAAATTTATCAGAGAAGGTGCTTGCTCTGTACTAGAAAACATGCATATATGTGAAGGAGAGACAGACGCAGTACAAGCCATCTTAAAGCTGGAAAAGGTTTTCCTAAGGATGTGTGATCCCCATCCTCTCCCTATTACTTTATTGCAGAATTGCTCTAAATTAGATGAATATCAGTGCAAGTATATTGGTCAGGCTGCCCAGCTGTGAAAGTGATGGCTGAGGGACCCTGCTGTGAAGGGGGGGGGGGGGTTTCACACGTCTGGGTACCAGGTGCCTTCCCCATATGGTACTCCAAGGCAATATGGTACTTTCTCCCTTTTGCTTCCTTCCTGCCCCCCTCCCACCACAATAAATCTCAATTTACTGGTAATAGGACAGGGCCTTTAAAGCTGAGTAGTTTGCCTCGGAGGGCTTTTTCCAATCCTCTTTGCTTTCCAATTGGATTAGATTTGGCATAAAACCAGTTTTGAAAGATAGAGATTCCAGGCTGACAGTAGTACGATGGAAATTAGAAGACAGACTGAGGAAGACAAAGAACAGGGTGGAACCGAACCGCCTCTGTTAGCAGTCTGCATGAGGCAGCTTATTCTCTCAGATTGCACGCATGCCAACCGTTGAGATGAGCAAGGAGATTTTATCCCTGTGTAAGAAAAACCCAGTTTCTTTCCCACCCACATCTCTCCTGGTGCCTTCACCCTCCCTCCTTAAAAGAAGGGTGTATCTGAAGAAAGAAAGAAGAGGAAAGCAGCTGTAAGGATGCTAACGTGTGTGATATGTATCAAATGATTTCTGGGGGTCTAATGGGGGGGGATTAAAACGTACCTGGACCTAAAAAAGGAGAGGTTTTCTGTATTTTTTTCTCTTGCTTCTCTGTATTGTTTCCATGCAGCAAGCAGGGAAAGCAACAGCACATGCTCAGTGCAGGCTCAGCTGCAGTGGTGGCTGACTTGTGCCAGAGGAGTCTGCCTAGTCAGAGATCTTGGTTGTAGAGCCATGCAGTCTTTCTGTACAACTAGGCCACATCTTCTTGAGCATTCTCCCCAGACAGGCCACTTGAACTAAACACATGCACAACACACATACACACAAACAGTATGCATGGGCAGGCTCCTTCTGTGCTCAGATGAGGAACAAACAGCTGGGATCATCTCCTGAGGATTATGAATTGGTATAATATGTTGAAAGCCCTCTAGGACTTTTGTCAATGCATGTCTCTGTTCTTGTGGCCAGCCCACCCATAAGGCACATTGTACATGTGGCTATAATTGGCCACCTTCACTCTGGATATAGCCAACAGCTGGTTGAGAAACACAAGAGGAGCACCCATTCCATTGGGTGTTGACTATTTGGCCAATGAACATGTAGAGGGTTTACGGCGATGACGTATGGTGCCAGGACAAAGAGGATTACTGTTCCCCAGTAAATCATCTCAGTTGATACAAGGAACCTTTGTAGCCTGAACAGCTTCTTGTGACATAAAGTGGGGAGATGATACCCCATTCTAGGTGTTTCCTGTTAAGTTGAACAATTTGGTGTGTAGAATGGAAAGGAGTGATTGGGAATGTTGAAAAGGAGGGGGAAAGAACAGTTAGATTTGACACCCTCTTCTACATGCGCAATGAAATGTGTTTTTCTTGAGTATATATTCAAACAATGTGCTTACTAATGATGGCATACATACAGTACATTAGATTAGTTCTTAGGAGAGGAAAGGCAGGGTACTAGTGAATATCTCACTTTTTTCATCATCTATTAGTAGTTTCCACTTACTCCCTATTTGAATCTATCAAAGACAAGTGTTCAGTAATGACAGTTCATATTATGGTTAACGTTTTTGTAGTTGTTTCTCTTCCTGTCTCTGTGTTTCCATCAAGACCCAATTTTATTTTTTTAGGCTCAGCAGGAGTGTACACGTTTGTGCTCCCACTTGTGATCTAAAGTATTTAGTTGGGCATGGCCGATTTACAGAGGGGGCTGAAGGAAGTGCATGGAAAATGGAGGGCTAGGAAGACTAAGTTGCAGATGTTGCCCACTCATCTTCAAAAACCCATCAACCTCTTCTCATACCATTTTTGTTGTTGTTAATGGCCTTTGAGTCAACCTCGACCCATGGTGACCCCATGTATGAGATACCTCCGAGTCACCCTATCTTCAACTGTCCTGCTCAGCTGTTGCCGACTCATGAGCATGGCTTCTCTGAGTCTATCCATCTGGAATGCAGTCTTCCTCTTCCCCTCCACTCTACCAAGCATTATAGTATTTTCCAGTGAGTCCTTTCTTCTCATGATATAGACAAAAGATGACAGCCTCAATTTAGTCACCTTTGCTTCCAGGGAGAGTTTGGGCCTGATCTGTCTAGGACCCATCCATTTTAGTGAGCTTTGGTATTTGCAGAACCACATCTCAAATGAGTGGATTTTTCCCTAACAGCCTTCTTCACTGTCCAGCTTTCACAATCATGCAGAGAAATGGGAAATAGGATGACATTGGACAATCCTAACTTTGGTATTTATCTTATCTAGTTCCTTCATAGCTGCCCTTTCAAGTCCTAGGCGGGGTACAGACCGCCGCTTTGCGGCGGTCTGCCGCCGCCGCCAGTAGGTCCGCGGGGGAGCCAGAGCCTTCAGACGGCCCGACTCCCGCGCGGACCGAAAAAAGAAGCTCCAAAATGGAGCTTCTTTTTTCGTCGCGTTTGCGACGTAGCGAGGCGCCAGGGGCGCGCTCGCTACGTCAGAAGCGGCGCGATGCGTACGGACGCTAAGCGTCCGATACGCAAAGATGCCGCCGGGCATGTAGAAGGGCCGGCGCCATCTTGTACGGACAGAGTCCGTACTAGGCACAGGGGCGTCTATAAGAGACGCCCCTTTTTTAAAATGGGACGTCCTCCGGACGTCCCAAAGGGCTGTATAGAAAGCCCCCTAGTCTTCTTCTGATTTCTTGACTGCAGTTTCCACTCTGATTGATGATTGTGCCCAAGTATGAAAAATCTTGGACTATTTCGATCACTTCATCATCTACTTTACAATTTTTTAAATCATCTGTGATCATAATTTTTGTTACCTTGATATTCAGCTGTGAACCTACCTTTGCACTTTCTGCCTTGACCTTCGATAATTTTTCCATATCTGATATTTTCTGCTAGTATTATGGTGTCATCTACAAAAGATTATTTACATACCAAAGTACTTGTCTGTTAATTACTGATCAGAAAGGAGGTATGAGAAGACAAGCTCCCCATAGACATTCAGACATTTTTTCCACCTGAGTCAGTTCTCTATTTTGCCAGATGAAATGCTCTCTACTTCATTGGCATCAAAAACAAACAATCCTTTCATTCTCCATATTCACATACAAAAATGGGTATGCCTTGGGTTTCCGCAGATTGTGCAGATCCATAAATAAGTCATAGGCTCTTGAAAACAAAAAGATAACAATGACGTGTGTCTTGCTAGCCCTGAGGAATTGCTTTCCAAGTTGGCTATGGTGAGGGTGCAGATAGCCACTCATGGATTTCTCAGTTAAGCTTTCTATTTTTTGCAGCCAAAGAGACTTGTCTATGCTGCATGGAGTTGTTCAGCTGAAACCAAGTTACCCACAGAGCACATGTTTGGATTGGTTGGCTCTGATCTTCGCTCTGACTGGCCCACAGTTCCTATAAATACTTCAAGAGACAAACTGGATTGCTTGATAAACCTCAGAAATTCTATTGTATCCTCATTCATTTGTGCATCCTTATTTTAGCACTGCTTCTTGAAGAATCCTGCTCCTTGATGGATTCCAAACCCCCCCCCCCCATTATTCTGGCTCTTAATCTTTGGTGCTTCCTGGTAAACTTAAGCTTCCTTCCCAGATTCTGACTAGCTTGTCTCTGATACGAATTCCACACTCTCCAAGAGCTGTTTTTCCAATTAAGAGCTAATATTCTTTGGTTTGAGGTCAGCCCTACAAAACTGTACATAGTTACCAACTCAAAAATATGGACTGTAACTTTAATAGGTTTGTAGAAGAAGAAGAAAATTCTACAAGTTACTTTCATATAAATTATAATAATAGAATAATAATAATAAATAATTTATTTATAGCCTGCCCAATCACTAGGAATCTGGGCGAGTTACAACACTAAAAATACATTACAATAAAATACTAAATGGTCCCTTCCCAACCCCCTCCCCAATATTAAAACTAGAATTAAACAGAGTTTAAAAACAATACAATGCAATACAGCATTAAGTTAAAATTAAAAACAATTTAGCGAGCAAAGAGACATACATCAGAAAATTGAGATCATATTCATAAACATACACAAGGGAGGAAGCTAGAGTTAGCTGGGTTGGGAAGGCCTGCTGGAAGAGATCCGTCTTAAGAGCCTTTTTGAAGGCTGTGAGAGTGGAGATATGGCGGATCTCTTCCAGCAGGTCATTCCACAACTTTGGAGCAGCAGTATAGAAGGCCCTTTGAGTGACAGACGTTAGCCTAGCTTTTTTTGGCTGAAGTAAGTTCTTACTTGAGGACCTTAATGTGCGGGACAGACAGTACGGAAGAAGGCGTTCCCTTAAGTATTCTGGAGCCAAGCCATGTAGGGCTTTAAAGGTAATCACCAACACTTTGTACTTTGCCTGGAAATTGATTGGCAGCCAACGAAGGGACTTCAGAACAGATGTTATATGATCATTCCAGAAAGTACCTGTGATTAGTCTTGCTGCCATGTTTTGTACCATCTGGAGTTTCTGAACTTGGCACAGAGGTAGCCCCAAGTAAAGTGCATTACAGAAGTCCAATCGAGAGGATTACTCCTAGCACTGTCAGTCAAAAGGTATTGTCCAGCTATTCCACTTTCTCTAATAGATATTTTTGTGGAAAGAAGCATTAGGCAATCCAGGAGCAGGGTTTACAAAGAAAAGAACAAGTTGTCTGAACACCTCATAAAATTCCATGAACGAAGCAAGGTAACTGCATAATAGGCGTCTCTGCTGGAAGCATGCAGAGTTTACTGGCCTCTCCTTAACTGAAGTTTGGAAGAAAGCATTTCACACCAGAGAGGCATCTTCAGTCTGTGCTGACAAGGATGGATCAATGAGCCATCATCAAACAGGTCCTTTAGGAGATGTGCAACCCTCTCTAGGACAACTGAGCACTGAGCTAAGTAAATGAAGCGCTCACTAACATTACCTCTGCCTTGTCCAGACTGAGTGCCCATTTGTTTGCACTCATCTAGTCCATTACCATCACCAGTGACAGACTATGAGCCTTTGTGTTTATGTAGATTGGAATAGGAAGCTTCTCAGTGTGGCTGATGGGCCACTTTGGAAACATATGGGAAGCACCAAGTCTTGTTTCCCAGCAGAATTGTACTCTTAGCAGTCCACTGGGAGCACAATTCTTCCAGAAGGCAAGATGCATGTTCTCTATATACCATGTTTCCCAACAGAATCATTGGGATTTTGGTGGTGGCAGAATGTTTAAAGACAGATAAAGAGTCCATTCCCATCTGTGGCAGACCATTCCACTAACAAAGAGTTCTTACAGTAAAGGAATTCTTCCTATTGTTTAGAGAAAATCTCTTTTCTTATAATCTGAATCCATTGGTTTATGTTCTTTACTCTAGAACAGCAGAAAAGAAGTTTGCTCCATCTTCTATATGGCATCCCTTCATTATTGAAAAATGGCTATATGTCACCTCTTAGTCTTCTGTTCTCTGATTAAACATACCCAGCTCCCTAAGTCATTTGTCATTGGTGCTGAGAACCTAAACGAGACCACAGAAATGTCCCAGAGTGGTGCAGGCAGCCTGCATGTTGCTCTCTCCAAGATGTTAACTAGCACAAAGAATACAGTAAATGTCATAGAGCCAAGCAGAGACACAAAGTGGGTGTCCAGGCGTGAGCACAACCACCAAAGAATAATGCTACTTATCCTCTCTGGAAGGATACCATGGCAGATGGTATGACAGACCACCAAGAGAATCAGGAAGAGTCACATTTTTCCTCTCCTTTTCCTAACAGTGTCATCCCACACATCAACCAAGGCAGTTCCAGTGCCAAAACTAGGCTTGAAACCTGGTTGGAAATGATCTGAAAATCCATTCCAATCAACAATATATGGAGTTGGCCAGCAACCACATACTCAAGCTGAGCTATGCCTGTCTTCAGTTGTTACATTCTACTTCTTCAGAAGATATCTATTAGAACTACATTTCTGTAGCCAGCAGCCTTGTGCCAGAGAGATGGTTCAAGATGACAAGAGGCTTTGCCTTTCTAGAGACCATACAGTAGAGAAAGTCCATAACTGTTTGCAGTGTAGAATTCAAAAACACAGCCGTGTTGGTCTAGAAAGGGAAAATTAGTATGCAAAGGGATCTTGTAGCACATTTGAGACCAACTGAGACTAACTGAAAGAAAGGTGGTGGTAGCATGAGCTTTCATAGACTTGAGTCTACTACCTCCTCAGATGCATCATAAAGTCTACAAAAGCTCATGTTACTAGCTTCATTCCTTCAGTTAGTCTCAAAGCTGCTACAAGAACCCTTTGCATACTGTTTACAGTGTAGAATGACAGCACAAACACCTTTCTGGACCCGCATCCCATTGCCTTAGTGGTGCAGTGGTTAAATGTAGTACTGCAGCTACAAGGTTGTGAGTTCAATCCCAGGAGCTCCAAGGTTGACTCAGCCTTCCATCCTTTCGTAGGTTGGCAAAATGAGTACCCAGCTTGTTGGGGGCAATTGGCTTACAGATTGTAAACCACTTAGAGAGTGCTGAGTTTACTGATAAGCAGTATAGAAATGTCCATGCTACTCAGAATAAGTTTGGAGCACAGAGGGTTCAATTTAGATTGCCTGCCAAGATTTGGTTTCTTCCTTACAAGACAGCTTTATGATGTGACTAAAGACAATAATTTACCACTCGCTATAAAGACGTAAGTAATCTGTTAAGAAGCTGGTCATCATTAACATGATGCTAGATGATGAGGAGCATTATGCTCTGCCAATTAGTTAAGGAGCAGGTGTGCTAAGGTTCTCTTCACTGCTTGAAGTATCATTATGACTGTTTGCCAAGTATTCACTTGCACTTCAAGCTGTCATTTGGTCAGTGGCTATCTCAAAGAACAATTGTATTCACAGTGTTTCTTTTTTACAAAAATACACCCTTTTCTATCCACTGGGCCCCTCTCCCCAAATAGGTTTTTAGCTGCCTTGTAGATCCTTCATTCTTTCATATTGCAGTTTCTACCTTCTGGTCCTTCTTTCTTATTCCATGACCCTTTTTTTCAAACTTCCAAGGTACAGAAGCCTGGCTGTTACTGACATCATTGTAGACTAGATAGGAGAGAGAGAGTAATCTCTCCCTGTCTTTTCAGAATCAAAAAAGAAACATGTTTAACAACTCCATTTAATCCCAAATCCTTCTTGCTTTTTTTCCCCATTGTTCTGTTCTTCCAGGCTCAACAGAGAGCATTGCCTAATTCTTCTTAACTGGCAATTAATTGATTAATTAAAAGTAATTAATTTTATATCCTGCCTTTCTCCCAGGGCTGGGACTCAAAGGGTTACAATGGGATTAAAGGGGAGGCAGGCAATATGTCAGTTTGCATTTTGCTGTCCTCCAAGTGGAAGTGGAGAGGGCTTTAAATGTAAGCTGACTTGGAAACTGCTGTCTAGTCCTTGGTTGACAAAACTGGGGCCCTTTCTCTTCATGAGAGTTCCTTCCTTCCATAGTGTTCACTCCCTCTTGTGGCTCTATCCGCAGGGTAATGGGTGATAGTACTCAAAATCCTGGTTAGTATGCATGGGCCTGTCTTGAGCAGATACACATCTTTCCATGTCACTCCACAGACAGTCCCCTGGGACTTTTTGAAAGCTCCTTGACAGGCAAAGATATTCTCAGCAATCCACTGCAATTATTGTATGATAATGCATCCATATATTATTCTTCTGCAGTGGGGCCTGGCCCTGCCTTTGAGTTAACCACTCTGGGGTGCATTTTCCTCTCCTGACAATGTTTGGCATCCCCGATGTGTCTCATTGTCCAAGACTACTATTTCTGCAGCGCTGACTAGAGAATAGTTTCAGGAAATGGTTGAAGCTGTCTGTTGAGGGTGAGAATATGTTTTCTTTTTTAAACATATTATTTATTAATCCCCCCACCCCCGCCCCCATCCACTGCTATGATGGTCATATTTCATGTCAATGCAGCATCTTTTCCAAAAAAATCTCCTAGGAGATGTTTTCATTTCTATTGCCTAATTCAGTGTTAATAGTAACAAATCTCAGCCATTTATGATCCCAGACTGATTCATGTACTAGACTAACGTTAAAACAAATGTGATGTGATTATGGTCAATGTGTACTGTGTCTAGGGCTGCAGCTGTATTTTATAAGACGTAACTGAGGTGTTAGTTACATTAGAGATGGAAAAGGTTTGGTCCTCCAGATGTTTTATACTTTGTTATGGCAACCCTAAGGCAAACCTATCATAGGGTTTTCTTGGTAAGATTTGTTCAGAGATTTCGCCATTGCCTTCCCCTGAGGCAGAGAGTATGTGACTTGCCCAGTGGGTTTTCATGACCAAGCTGGTAATCGAACCCTGGTCATCACAGTCATAATCCAGCACTCAAACCACTATGCCATGCTGGCTCTCACATGTTTTAGACTACAACTCCCACAATCCCTTAATCCCTTGTCATTGGCCTAGAAGGCTGCAACATCTGGAAGGTGAAGCCCAAGCCATCTGGTGAGCCAAAGGTTTTCATCTCCTAAGTTATGTAATAAAATGTATGTGCAACTTTATTGTAAGAAATTTCCCCAAAGCAGAATGGGAGAAGTACGAACATCTCTGTATAGTGGGGCCTTGGTATCTTTGGACTTGCCACCTACAGATTTGAGCATCTGCAGATGGCAAGCCCGCCTTGTCACCATGTGGCCGTGCCGCCATTAGGGACAGCCCCCATTGTCCTCAGCAGCGGTGCATGCACACAGCCATGCCATCATTAGGGACAATGGGTGCACAGCCGCATGCATGCACACACCGCCATTGCGCACAACTGGACTTGAGCATCTGCAGATTTTGATACCGAGTTCCCGCTGTACTATATTCTAAAAATAACAGAGTTTTGGTCGGGATCTTTTTATCTCAACTGAATCATCACCACCACCACCATCTTACCAGCCTCTCCCCAAGGCTCAAGGTGGGATACAACATAGACTAAAATACATAAAAAAATTTAAACACATTAGGTTAAAATTTAAACCAAGGACACATCATAATCATCCAACATAAAGTTTAAAATATACCATTTTAAAATGCATAGTTTAAAATTGACAGAGTAGGCCTTCCAGAAGAGATGGGCCTGTAATACTGTTTTAATTTCAGACAACATGTTTAGCTGTCAAATCTCTCCTGGCAAGTCTTTCCATAGTCTAGGAGTGGCCAATGAAAAGGTCTGCTGGGTGACAGTTCCCATTCTATTTCTGGCCAGTTGACCTAAATGTTCTCCATAGGGCCCGAGTGTATGGGGCAAATTATAATGGAAGTATTTGGCATATCTGGCCCTGTGTCCCAATTGTACGCCTTAGTTTTTGTCCATGCAATTAAAAATGAAATATATTGAACTTTGCCATGAACAATCTAGTCTTTGGCTTATATTTCAAATTAAGACCAGTCTTGCATTTCTGATTAACATTTTCTCTCTTTGGAGAAACACCGTTTTTTAAGGGACAGTGGAAACATATCTTGGAATACAAAGCTGGTTTAACTTCTTTGCAATCACCTTTAAAGAGAGGAAAAGAGCAGATACGAAAATCATGGCTTGCCTGCTATAAATTTCACCAAAGGCAAAGGCCAGACAGTGATGCCATTCTTAATGGAAATGTTGAACAGAAGCCTTTTCTTCTGTGTCCAGCTACTAACATGCACATAAGAATGGAATTTAGCCTTAGCCTTACTTTTAGTACATGATAATTTGTTCACTGCTGTCTCCACATGCCTTATGTGCAGTTTGGTTTTCGCTGTCTAAAATTTTTTTGGGAAAAACCTTGATAAAGTGTGCTGTCTGTAAAAGAGGGGTCCTCCTTTTCACAGGCATTCTTGTGTGCCTTTTGGGGATTACAATATATTGCATAGCCTGCTAAACAATTGTAGGCTGGGACGTGTCTATCCATTTTCACAGAATCTTTTATTTCATTATGGCCCTGTTGCTTCAGCCGCAGTAGTGGCAATTCCCAGGATCTTGAAGACAGGCCTCTGAGGATTGAAATAGAATGGGTCGACTGTCCAGAACCCTACAGTCCCAAATAATGCATCATCTCCCTGTGTGTATATTGCTTTCCTTGCTAGTTTGAATCAGTCAGGCCTTTGTTGTTGATTTACCACATTTGCGACAGCATTCTTAAGTTTTCAGAGAGAATCGATAGCAAGGTCAGAGAAGCTTCTTGGGTTGCCTTTGCTGTGTCATTCAGTCTAAAGGAAAAGTGAACTATTGACTATTTCTCCTTGGAAGTGGCTTTACTGAATCTCTTTTCTAGTAACAATTATTGCATCTATTGTATATACAGTATAGCTCTTATGCTGTTCCCTAACTACACAAAGGCTCTAAAAGCAATGTGTGTTCCCCCACCTTTCACAGGATCACTTGTTCATATGTTCACATTCTTTCTTTTCACTTCCTATCCGCCCATCTTCCAATGCACATGATTGATTTTCGGATCCATAAATCTATACACTTCTGAAATGGACCTTTTTCGCTTTCATTTACAACCACAAAGGGATATCAGAGCTGACCTTGTAGTACCTGCAAATCCTAAAGAAACCAGGGCTATATGATCATACTCTACTAAGAGTGAGTTCTTCCCCAAATCCCTATGTAAGTAATGCTTACACTGACCCATCATCTTCCCTGGGGTAAATGTAGCCTGCTCATAGCATTGCAATAATCCCATTTCCCAATGGAAAGCTAAGAACAAAGGTGATGGTGATTGGGAATAGATGGTTAGAGAATTAGATTCAAATGCCAGATCCAACATAGATGCTCTGCTTGGCCTGGAGCTAGTTGCTATCAGCTTGGCAGTTCTCATTAGAATTAGATTTGAAAGGTACCCCAGTGTCCACGTAGTACAACCCGCTGCTACACAGGCACACACAGCTAAAGTAATAATAATAATAATAATAATAATAATAATAATAATAATAATAATAGGTTTTATTTATATACCACCCAATCACTGGGAATCCGAGTGGTTTTCAACAGATGGGATAATAGACAGTTCCCTGCCCTCAGGCTTACAATCTAAAAGACACGACACAAAAGGAGAAGGGAATGGTGAGGGGGGAAGGGGATCAGGTCCAGCATTCTTCTCTCCCTCTGAGGCCTGGACCAAGGCAGATGGACTGGAGGAAGGGCTCTTCTTCTTCAGGCTAGCCCTGATAGAACTGGGCCAGCCTATTCCCTCCCTCCCAGGCTGAAGGATGACAGTTATGGAGGGAGGGCGCTCTATCTTCAGGTACCTTCGAGGGGTGGCCATCTAACTTTTATTTAAACACCTTCAATGAAGGAAAATCCACCACCTTCCAAGGTTGACTATTCCACTGTCAGACAGCTGCTGTCATCAGGAAATGCTACTTAATGTTTAGTCAGAATCTCTGTTCTTATAATTTGAACTCATTATTTTGACTCCTACCTTCCTGAGTACCAGAAAGCAAGTTCCTCCCACCTTTTGCCTGACCACCCTCCAAGACAGCCCTCATATCAGCTCTCAGGCTGCTGCTACATTGCGGAATTAATACAGTTTGACACAACTTTAACTGTCATAGCTCCATCCTGTGAGATCCAGGGCTCTCTTGACATGGAAGGCTAAATATAGCACAAAACTATGAATCCCAGAATTCCACAGCATTGAGCAATGACAGTTAAAGCAGTGTCAAGCTGCATTTATTTTGCAGTGTAGATGCAGCTTCAGTCTTCTAATATCCAGGTTAAACATTCCCAACTCACCCAGTTTACTCCCCTCAAAATTGTAATGATAACCCTGGTTACAGATTTATTGTGAAAATCAATGTAAGTTAGAAAACAGTGGCCACCTGGGAATGACTGAGGAACAAGGCTTGAAAAAGTCTCCTCATGTCTTCTGCATTAAACAACAGCTCTGGGTAAGATATGGTCCTCAAGCAATGGGCCAAGGCATAGGTATAAGTTCATCAACCAGTAGCCACTAGTTGAATGAGTAGGCACTGCCAGACAAAGTGCTTTAGACAGTTGTAAGGCAGACAGAGTTTTGCATGGGGTCAAATGAAGGTGGAGCTCAGGGGAAACAGCAGCCTATGGCCCTTCCCTGACTGGTTTGTCCCCCTTCCCAATGGTCTTGTCTTCCTCTCC
The DNA here is from genome assembly GCF_019175285.1 of Sceloporus undulatus. Lineage (NCBI taxonomy): Eukaryota > Metazoa > Chordata > Lepidosauria > Squamata > Phrynosomatidae > Sceloporus > Sceloporus undulatus. Next base: position 6,665,587 of record NC_056525.1, on the reverse strand, counting down.
AAATCTGAGGCCCTTTTCAAACCTAGAGCCTTTTGTTGGGAGTTTGTGGTCCCTTGTCTTTCTCTGATCTCCTGGCAGGTCCTCAGCCTTTGGATAGTTGGCAGAGTTGTCCTTCAGTGTGATGGTACTGCCCTTCTCAAGTGGGACAGTTGGAGGGATAATAGCCCCCCCTATTGCCCTACTCTCTCAGCTGGACATCCAACTTGGCTGGACTGTGTGGATCCTCACTTCATCTTCATTAATGGTGGACCTTGCCCCAGACTGCAGGAATGCTGTCTTCCCTCAGATTCTTTGTCAAGATCTTGGTGTGCGCCTGTGCCACAGTTCCTTTAACGCAGGAATGGAGTGGTGTGTGCCTCTCAATATGTTATTCAAATGCAGTTCCCATCAGCCCTTGTCAGCATAGGAATTGGTGATGTATAATGAAGTCCAAAACTTCTAGTGGGCCACATGTCCTCCATCAACAAAATTAATTATAGGTACATTCACAGGGCAGGAACAATTAAAGACCTATGCTGTCCATAACAGCTCTAAAACAAGACCAAGTGTTACGTAGGACAAGATATTTGAGAAAACCAAGAGGCTTTTAAAGAGTCAACAGTCCCACAATTTACTTGTGGCGAGCCAGGCACCATCTGATGATGGGGAAAAGCTGGAAAGCCAAGGGGCCATATCTGTGAGTCAACGGACCTGTCCGCTTCATGGCTAACTTGGAAAATCAGCAATATCTTTATAGTAATGTCAGACCTGGAAATTTGCAAAGGCATCTACTAATAGAAACTAAAAGAAAGGAGGAAGCACACAAGAGCCCTGGTTGCGTGGGGTGAATCTTCACCAGAGGCCATTATGGATAATGGCAATAAAGTATTTAGGTACGGTTTGAGTCATATTCTACGTAGAGATTTGGAGGCCATTAGCCTCCAAGACCTAAATCTTTTTACTTTGAAGTAAGTCACACTAACTTTAATAGGATTTACTTCCTGATATCCCTGCGTAGCACTGCAGTCTGAACTTTAAATCTAGAATACCATTAAGGGCTGCCTTGCCAAAAGGTTCTGCTCAAGTGTAGTAATAAGGTTTTAGAGAAGCATGCTCATGGTAAGTCTCTTTCAGTAGTGCAGTAAGTTAAAAGCCAACTATTTCAGAATAGAGAGAACCAAACACTTAAGAAAGAAGTACAGTTATTCTAACTTTTCAATTGGGAAAGGTCTAGAAGCAGACATTATGCCAAAGGCCCTTTCAAACATTTCTTGTCAAATGTTAGAGCTAAATCCAAAAACTGTTCCCAAACAGCATTGGCCCTTTGAAACCATGGGCTTAGTGTTGACTTACCATTTAACAGTTGATTCGCATCTGCTCCACTCAGGACCAGGAATTGGCCTGTGTCTGAAGAAGCATTCATGTAAACCCTTAAAGAAGATGAAAGGTAATGAACATTAAATGCCCTAAACTGAAAAGAACTCTTGAAGGGCAGAAACAATGTTGGAAGTGGAAGTTAGCAAATTCAAGAATAACTTGGAATTCTGAAATTTAATGACAGCTTTGACAGATAGTTCAGAAGGTTGCCTGTACTGCAGCCACTCACTCAAAACCACAAGGTTGTGAGTTCAAGACCAGCCAAAGGGCTCAAGCTTGACTCAGGCTTGCATCCTTCTGAGGTCGCTAAAATGAGTACCCAGCTTGTTAGGGGCAAATTAGCTTACAGTTGTAAACCGCTTAGACACTGCTTAGGCAGTATGAAGCGGTATATAAATGAAGCTTGTTTGTTTGTTTTGTTTGCCCCACCAACAGGAGAATGCTTTGTTGGCAGAGTGATGCATGCCCACAGAAACCTACACCATTGTAGATGTACCACACTGGTGTATCTACAGCATACCTACAGCTCTGTAGCTGTACTAAAATACCTGGACTTTACCATTGTACATTGCCAGTGCATCTGAAGAAGTGTGTTAATATCTACAAAAACTCATGCTGAAACAACTCGGTGAGTTTCAAAGATGCTACTGGATTCCTTCTTCTCACTGCCCCCATTTTCTTTTGGAAACATTTTAGGATTGGCCCACCTTTTCTGTATATGAAGGGGGAGCAGGAGCAATTCAGTGAGGGGGAGAACAAAGCACAGATTCCATAATAATTTAGATCTGGGGAGAAAGAGGGATAGACTGAGGGTCTTCGGTGAACCTTTGGGATTCTTCTGGCATTGGCGCCATGTGTGGTGTTCCTTCATGTAGCATACAGGGGTTGGCATCCTGTTGGGTAATCCCGGCTTGAGTAGACCCAGTCAATCAATTGTTGAATGGTGATTCAACACATACATAAATCCAGTGAATTCAGTAGGTCTGTTGTTGTGTGCCTTCAAATAAATCCCGATGTATGACAATCCTATCATGGTGTTTTCTTGGCGGAATTTGTTGAGAAGGAGTTTGTCCTTGCCTTGCTCTGAAGGTGAGAGAGTGTCAATTGCCCAAAGTCACCCAGTGGATTTCCATGGCTGAGCAGGAATTTGAACCCTGGTCTCCCAGTGTTCTAGTCCAGTACTCAAACCACTCCACCACATTGGCTCTAGGTCTACTCTAGTCAGTACGAATGTAGGGTTTAGACCAATATCTACAATACATTAAAGACCAATGCATTAAAGATATAGTAAATCTAGCCTCCATGCATGAAAAAGCACTATGCAAATTTAGGCAGCACATACAGCAAAATAACAAGCAAACAAACATCACACACAATTGAAATGGGCACCACAATTCAAGAAGGATGTTAACATGCTGGAGTATGTCCAGAGAAGGGTGGCCAAAATGGTGGAAGGTCTGGAAACCACCAAGCCCTATGAGGAGCAACTTAAGAGGGAGGGTATGTTTAGCCTGGAGAAGAGAAGGGACCTTATCACACATGGGGGGGGGGTTGCAGCTCAGATCCGCAGTCACTTCTGTTCTAGCAATGCAAAGCGCGATGTTTTTCCACACCAGATTCAGAGTCACTCCTCTCTAGCAATGCAGATTGAGGTTAAAACATCTTGTTTTTCCACACCTGGTTGCCTTTCTGTTGTCCTTCTGAAGTGAGGGAGAAGAGAAGTCAGTTCGATTCCAAGCCAGTCACGTGATGCGGACTCAAGCAAAGGGGAGTGAGTGCACATTGTATTACTACACCAGAGCATACTTTGAGGGGTCAACGATTTGAATCGGCACCCTTGGGCATGTTCAGTGGGGCTCTGGACGCTGTCCTCCTTCCCTGCCCCCTCCTTAGCTGTCATCCTTCATGGGGTCTAGGAGAAGGCAGGGGATGATGGGATAGCTCACTGGGGGTCCTTGGGGCCAGGATCAGGATGCAGGAGAAGGCAGGGGATGATGGGATAGGTCGCTGGGGGTCCCTGGGGCCAGGATTGGGATGCAGGAGAAGGCAGGGGATGATGGGATAGGTCGCTGGGGGTCCCTGGGGCAAGAATCGGGATGCAGGAGCAGTCAGGGGATGATGGGATTGGTGGGAGGCTGAAGGAGGGGAGCAGATCGGGGTCTAGGAGGACACGGGATGCAGGGGATTATCGACTGGTTGGCAGAGAGGAGGAGATGGCATGAAGGAAGAGGAGGGGAATGATGGAGCAGTATGCAGGGGCCAAGGGGGTGCTTTTCCACATCAGACCAATTTGCAGTGCAATTGAAGGCAGCCTGGAAGCGGATTCTGTGAAGTCACTTTTTTCCCCGTATTTACCAAAATGAGGGGTGACTTCAGAAACACTGCTGAAGCAATTTGCAACGAGCTCCCATAGAAATCAATGGCGTCTGATAAAACAGTCCCTTTATGACATGAAACCGCATCATTGGAAGTGCAGTCACTTCGGAAGTGAGCTGGAACTGAGCCACAACACCAAAAAGCTCTGTGTGATATACTCCAAGGTTAAGAGGTGATATGATAGCTCTGTTTAAATATTTGAAGGGATGTCATATTGAGGAGGGAGCAAGCTTGTTTTCTGCTTCTCCAGAGACTAGGACCTGGAGCAAGCTAAAGGAAAAGAGATTCCACCAAAACATTAGGGAGAAGCTCCTGATAGTAAGAGCTGTTCAACAGTGGAATACATTGTCTTGGAGTATGCTGGAGTCTCCTTCTCTGGACGTTTTTTGAAGAGAGGCTGAATGCCCATCTGTCGGGAGTGCTTTGATGGTGTCTGGAGGTGGCAGATTTGGGTTGGACTGGATGGCCCTTGGGGTATCTTCCAGCTCTAGGCTTCTAGGACTCTGTCCATGGTTGTCTACATCCAGGGGGCATGAGTTTTCCTGAATAGCTATGATATTGTTGAACCAGTTCATTAAATCTGACAGCCTCCCTTTGTCTGGCTTGCTGCCTGGCATCTGACACATTCTGAAACGGTGCTGAAAGGACAGCTCCATCCTCTGCAGCCTGGAGCTCTTCTTCTGAGGGATGCCAAAGAAAAGCAGGTGGCAGGCTCAGAGAACTGTTGCACCTGCAGAAATGGTAGCCTTGCATTTTAGGAGGAGGAAGGAAAGGAAGAGCAGAACAGTTGCTGTAGGTAGGGAAGACTCAGTGAGTCTGGGAAAGCATCTCTAAGTGAAGAGAACCTATTCCCTCTGCTGCTCACCAGTTTTCCTCCAGCAGCTCTGCAGCAAAACAGGGCTCCTGCTGGGCGATTCAGCTCAAACTTCATTTAATTGCAAGATGAGTTCAGGCAAAATCTCTTCCAAATTCCTTCCCCTGTGGCTTCCTCTTGATTTTTCAATCCATCTGAAGCCAAGAGCCCTGCTCTGCCCCTCCCTGGGATGCGCATTGTCTGGAAGCAGCTAATTGCTCCTGATCGCTGGCGCCAAGGTGCAGCAGCCCCAGTCTCCAGGGCCAGGAGGAGGAGGAGGGCCACTGCTCAGCCCAGCCTCCCCTTCTCATTAGCCGGCTGGCAGCAGCTGGCCTGCCTGGGCCTCCTGGCTTTTCTCTGAATTGATGGGTGGGAAAGAAAAGGGGGCTTCTTCACATGGGGGGGGGGTGCAGAAAGGCCAAAATTGGGGACATTCATAGAATCATAGAGCTGGAAGAGACCCCAAGGGTCACGAAGTCCAAGCCCCTTCTGCCCTGAAGGAAGACACAATCCAAGCATTCCTGATAGAGGGCCATCTAGCCTCTGTTTAAAGGCCTCCAAAGGAGGAGACTCCACCACTCTCTGATGAAGTGTATCCCACTATCAAACAGCTCTTACTGCTGGGAAGTTCTTCCCAAAGTTGAAATGGAATCTCTTTTCCTGTAGTTTGCATCCAGTGCTCTGTGCCCTAGTCTCTGGAGCAGCAGAAAACAAGTTTGCTCCTTCCTCAACCTGACACCCCTTCAAATATTTCAACAGGGCTATCTCCACCTTAACTTTTCTCCAGGCTAAACATACCCTGACTCGCTCCTCATAGGGCATGGTTTCTAGACCTTTCACCATTTTGGCCACCCTCCTCTGGACATGTGAAACTTGTCAATGTGTGTGTGTGTGTTGTGTGCCTTCAAGTCGTCTCTGAATTATGGCAACCCTAAGGCCATAATGGGGTTTTCCTGGCAAGATTTGGTCAGAGGAGGTTTGCCATTGTCTTCCACTGAAGCTGAGATCATGTGACTTGCTCAAGATCACTGGGTGGGTTTCATGGCCAAGTGGGGATTCGAACCTGAGTCTCTGGAGTTGTAGTCCAACACTCAAACCACTGTGCCACACTGACTCTACCCCTGAGTTGTGGTGCCCAGAACTGGACACAGTATTCCAGGTGAGGTCTGATCAAAGCAGAATAGAGTGCCACCTTGATCTAGACACTAAACTATTGATGCAGGCTAGGATCATATTAGCATTTTTATCTGCTGTGTCACACAGTTGACTCATGTTTTACTTGTGGTCTACTAAGACTTCCAAATGACTTTCGCATGTGCTGTTATCAAGCCAGGTGTCATCCATCCTATTTCTATGCATTTCATTTTTACTGCCTATATGTAATACCTTGCATTTCTCCTTATATGTGCCACTGATTCATTTGCAAGTAGACTCAGCTGAGATGATGAAGTTACTGGGAGATACTTGGCAGAACCTTTCAAAAGCAAGATGCAATAGGAGACAGATTTCATATACTGCCTTCAGTTACAACTACTAATGTTAAATACTCTGATGTTTTATTGTTTTCCTTGTACTGCCTGCATCACTTGCAACTGGTACAAAATCCAACTCTCCAATGACAGTTGGCAGGTTTTCCCTTGCTTTTTTATGGATGAGATTTGATCAGATTTCTTATTTTGGCTCCTAATGCCTATACAAAACCTGCCTTGGCTAGAAAATATATTCGATCCTTTAAAAAAAAACCTTCACTGCATTAACTTACCATCAATGTATGATACAAACAGCACCACACCTTAAAAGCAAACTATTGATTTCATAGGCTTCTGATATTTTTCTGTACCTCCTTGGATAAGTTTCCTTCCTTCCTGTCAAGCAATTCAATCAAAGTAAATGTTATACATTTTGTTGGTTAGTTGAGTCATCCAAGTATCTTGTCAGTAAGAAGCTTAATGATGAATATTTTAGAAGCAACATAAGATAAACAAGACGATTACAATGAGATGCTGCCAACCAGTGCCTTGTTTTACTGCCAGTTTTAGAGGCTTAGTGACAAGAGACAACATCCCTGTCTCATCTTGTCTATCTGATCGTTGAAGACATCGACACTGCAGAAATAATGCATTTTGACATCACTTTAAGTGCTGTAGCTCCATTGTATGGTGTCCTGGGATTTATAGTTTTACAAGGTCTCTAGTCTTCTCTGCCAAAGAGTGCTGATGCCTCACAAAACTACAAATCCCAGGACTCTTGAGAATGGAGACATAACAGTTAAAAGCTGGGTCAAACTGCATTATTTGTACAATGTAGCTGGACCCATAGCATCTCTTTATTCATTCCATTTTTAAGGTGGTTGTTCACACTTTAGGATGGTAAAATCCACAAATGACATGTGCATTATTGTTGCAAATATCATTTTTAAAAATGTGTGAACAGCTTTAAAATCTTGCCAGTCTTCCTGCCATGCACACATTGCAAGGTAAGAATAATATTTCTACCTTATGAAAAAGTGCCACAGGATGAAATGAAATGTACCTGAGCTTATTTCCTTGGACCACAGCTATTTCATGCCTTACTTGAGAGATGTGAGGAGCACTTCCACGTGGCTGAACCCCACACTGTTCTGCTAATCACTATCAGAAAAGATCAGGTAACTGATGCCATTTCTTTCCAAGATAGCATTGCCATTACCTTGGAGTTTGGAAGCCAAATATAAAGTTTATTACAAATGTTACTGTAGAGACTTGAGTCTATATCCAATTACAGTGGTACCCCGGGATACGAATGCGCCGCCTTACGAAATTTCCGGGTTACGAAAAAAAATCAATTAAAAAAACTGTTCCGGGTTACAAAGGTTATTTCGGGTTACGAAAGAAATTTTTGGTGCTTTTCGGCGCTTTTTCGCACCAAATCGCGGCTTTCGCTATTAGCGCCTATGGGGTTTCGGCTTGCGAAAGCTTTTCGGGTTACGAAAGCGGCGGCGGAACGAATTAATTTCGTAACCCGGGGTACCTCTGTATTGATCCCAAAGAGAACAAACCAGTTGAATCAGTGAACTTCACATAAGCACTTATTTAAATCACATTTGCATTTATTTGGTGGGTCTACTCTAGCTGGGTCTAATAATTGGATCTAGAACTTTACTACATGAACTTCATTCTCGCCCCAATCATGTCAGTTATTAAACATGATAATAGACTGGTTTCAGAGCAGCCATTATCACAAGTCTTGTCAATCATGCGATTGGGTCTGCTTGTGCCAGTGCACTCTCATCCACACCCCTGCCTCCCTATTCAATGCCCTATCCAGCATGCATTTGGAATTTGTAAGTTTTCATTTTCGTTTTCAGTTTTTAACACAATTCTGGGATTTTTTAAATGTGATTCAATTTAAAAAAGAAAAGAAAAGAGAAAATAAAGGCAATCAGCCTACCTGGGAATAGTGGGGGGAGGCAGGGGCAAAGGATGGGAGACTGACATAACGTGACAACCAACATCACAACTACCCTGCAGCAACATTATGCACTGAGGATTAGTGCGTTTGCAAGCTCATTTATGGGTTTCTCCTGTCAATGAGAAGGAACACCCTAACTACACTTCCAGGACACAGCAGTTATGGGCTGGAGGCATCATGATGTGATAAGTATTGCCAAAGGCACTTTTTTATGGCTATAATCATGGTTTTAAAACATGTGTAGTAATCTCTCTAGTCCATGGGACCAGTCATACAAAACTAGCTAATTCGTAAGCCTTTACACTCAAGCCTACCTTGTCTGTTGTTCTCATATTTCCAATTCCTTCTTACCTTGTCGCATGGTACTTGGTATGGTGACTCTGGTTAGCTGCTGACTCGGGAACAGATGTTACTCAGCCCTCGCCAGTGGCTAACGTGAATGGATTAATAAAGGTTAAGACTTATATATAAGCAAAAAACATTATCTAGAACCTGCACAGCTGCTTTGTGTTTAAGTTAGAATCACAGAATCATAGAGTTGGAAGAGACCACAAGGGCCATCCAGTCCAACCCCCTGCCATGCAGGAAATCCAAATCAAAGCATCCCCAACAAATGGCCATCTAGCCTCTGCTTAAAGACCTCCAAGGAAGGAGACTCCACTGCACTCCTGGGGAGTTTGTTCCACTGTCAAACAGCCCTTACTCTCAGGAAGTTCTTCCTAATGTTGAGGTGGAATCTCTTTTCCTGTAGCTTGCATCCATTGTTCCGGGTCCTGTTCTCTGGAGCAGCAGAAAACAAGCTTGCTCCCTCCTCAATGTGACATCCTTTCAAATATTTAAACAGGGCTATCATATCACCTCTTAACCTTCTTTTCTCCAGGCTAAACATCCCCAGCTCCCTAAGTCGTTCCTCATAGGACATGGTTTCCAGACCCTTCACCATTTTTGTCGCCCTCCTTTGGACACGCTCCAGTTTCTCAATGTCCTTTCTGAATTGTTCTTTGTTATGTGCCTTCAAATAAGCTCTGACTTATGGGTACCCTGCCATGGGATTTTCTTGGCAAGATTCATTAGGAGAAGGTTTGCCGTTGCCTTCATTGAAGACTGTGTGACTTGCCCAAGGCCATCCAGTGGGTTTCCATGGCTAAGCAGGGATTCTATGAACCATGGTTTCTCAGACTCCTAGTCTAATACTCAGACTATGTGGGCTCTTATAGATTCTTTAATGTATGTTTAATCGCAACCAGATTGGCTTGAGGAATTAGAAGACTGGAAGGTAGAGGAGCAAACTGCATCATAATAGAAACAGCAACAGATTTTGCAAAGAAAACAGGGTCAGAGAGAGAGAGAGAGAGACTGCTTTGTCCAAGTGGCACAATTTCTCCATAACATCTCAAGCACAAAGTCTAAGTAAATGAACAGAAGAGTCATTTATTTTGCTTACTCATCTCTTAATAAGAGACAATCTTCCCTCCAAAATACAACGAGCATATAGCTATTTGGAACTCCGTTCCAAAAGAGGTTATGCTTTTTATGTTTTTTGTTTGAGTAACTCCTTCAGCAACTGTCTTGCTCTTATGAGCCAAAATCTACATCAGGATTGCGTAGTGTAAATCTCTGCATGCAAAGCTAGGTTGTGCCATGCATCCCTTGTGTTGAATAGAAGCATTGCACAGCTTAACCCACACCCAGGTGGACAGAGAGATAAATGCAAACCTGCCACCACATGCAGAATGCTGCTCCTGTGACCTTGAACTGAATGCGGACATTGCACACCGGACAAAAATGTCTGGCAGCCAACAGGATTTCAGCCGTGGATTGCAGTTCTTAAAATGCACATGCTGGACTGACTAACATTTGACTGCTTATGTATTGTTAATGTGGTTTTACCTTTTGTTAATTGGTTTTGATCATATAATTAATTTAATTCATATTTTAATATGGATAATGTATTGTGTTTGGAACCTTTTCTATTGTACTGAATTGACAAGTGTCTTCCATCCCAGACCTGGGAGAAAGGAGGAGTGTAAATCAAACAAGTCAACTGATAAATATTTGAAAGCTCTGCTCAGATGCATGAGTGACACATTAATTCAATCTCTCCCACTTTATGTATTAAAGCTTTGTTTTATGGTATAAAAAATGTCAAAGAGCTCTAGGTTTTCTCTTCTTGGTGGAAGAAGCTCTGTAAGAGGGATGGGAAGGCCCTCCAAGGTTCCCTCAAACCCACCCCTGTTCTAGAGACGAAGAAGAAACAGTTATGAAAACAGGGTCACTGTCTGAAAATGCAATGTTGTTTCCAAAACGCCATTTTGCTCATGGAAGATTTCTTTCCTGTTTTTCCAGCTTACAAAGAGAAAATGAAGGAGCTGTCTCTCATTTCATTGATCTGTTCCTGTTTCCACACCCAGCCGCACCCCAATACCATCTACCAGTATGGAGGTAAGTGCTGGAGAAATCCAGTTTTATCAAGCCTGTGATCTTTTGGAAATACATGGCTGCATGTATGACTGGTCAAGTCCTGCCAAGTCCTTCCACAGCATCTGTGCATCTCCTTGTGTGCAGGTTGGGACCCTTGTCCTAAATCTGTGGCTGAAACTTGAAATTGTAACTTGCACATGTTAGTGCCGTATCACAGATCAGTAATGCACACATCACTTTCCTCTCCTCCCTTAGACTATCAGTTTTTTAAAGTGATGCTTAGCTGCTCTGAAGGATGTGAAAGGAAAAGAAGGCTGCAATAACTTTAGGGGTCTGATCCACTCAGGTCTCAGTCAGGTCAGGTTCAGGAATTACCAAAATGAAACAAAAGTCCAAAACACACTGCAGAAATAATCCAGTTTGAGACCTCTTTAACTGCCCTGGCTCAATGCTAGGGAATTCTGGGAACTGTAGTTTTATGAGACAGTTAGCCTTCTCTGTCAGAGAACTTTGGTGCCACAGTAAAATAAAGTTCTTAAGATTCACTAGCACTGAGCCAGTGCAGCCAAAGCAGTCTCAAACTGGATTATTTCTGCAGTGTGTTCTGGATCATACTCACTTGTGTAACAAGATTAACATACAGTTTATTGACTGCACACGATAGATTTATAAATAGAGAATATTAATGAAAATTCATTTATTTATTTATTCATTCACTAAAATACTTATATCACACCACATAGCACAGGATTTCAGGACAGTGTATAAGAAAAATCATATCAAACAGCTAAAAAATCAGTTTCGAACAATAAAAATAATTTAACAGGCTAAAAGCATATTATGCTATTTCACAAGTGAAAACAACTTGAAAGGTTAAAATGAGTTAAGACCACGTAGAGCATATGTACCTTTTTGGAATCAATCAATCAAACCTCCAAAGTGTTACTGTACTTAAAAGTTGCATTCCAGGTTCGTGCCAGAACAAAACCCAGACAACACGGCCAATTGGACCTCCAAGGGAAGGGCATTCCTTGCACAGGGTGCCACAAATGAGAAGGCCCTCATCTGTGTCCTCCTACAATTTATTGCTCCAGTCGGTGGAGACAGAGGGGCCTCCTCCAGCAAATTTCTATCCTCTGACTTGTACTTTCAAACATCAAAATTCCAAACCATTTACGGCTTGGAATATCATCATCAGTACCCTATACTCAAACTAGAAGTGTATTAGCAGCCAATTCTTCTTCTTTAAGACTGGTGTTGTGTGGTCTCTGTATGGTACTCCAGTCAGTAGTCTTGTTGCTGTATTTTGCCCTAGCTGGAGCTCTGAGTCATCTTCAAGGGTAGCCCCATGCATAGTGTGTTCCGGTAGTCTAACTGGGGAATTCCTAGTGTGTGGTCTGCTGTAGCTAGGTTATACCTGTCCAGGAAAGATCATAGCTGATGGACCATTGTAAGCTGGCCCCAGGTATTCACAGCTTACAGTAGCAGAAATGGATCCAGCGACATACAACCATGCAGCCATCCAGGGCAGGTTGTTTGCCCACCAGTCCATCTTATCAGGAGTCAGTTTCAGTATATTGGCTCTCATCCAATGGATTACAGCATCAAGGCACTGGTCCAGAACCTGCAGGGCCCCAGCCGTCCCTGTCGAAAAGGAGCTGACCATCAGCATAATGATGTCACCTCACACCCAAACTCCTAATAACCATTCCCAGAGGGTTCATATGGCTATTCAACAGAATGGGAGATAAGAGGGAGGCCTGAAGCACCCAAGGCTTAAGTTCTGAGGAACTGAACAGGAAGTCCTCAGTTGAATTGGCACTGCAGTGTGGCTCTCTTAGTCTCAAAGGTGCTACAAGAGCTCTTTGCAAACATCTCCTAACTGAGAGAAGCTGGAATTCCTCACAGCCAGTACTGACACTGGTCCCAACAGTTAATCTATCACCTGGTTTTTCTTGGCAAGATTCATTCAGAGGGGGTTTGTCTGTGCCTTCCTCTGAGGCTGAGAGTGTGTGACTTGCCCAAGTTCACCCAGTGGGTTTCCATGGCAGAGCAGGAATTTGAACCCTGGTCTCCCAGAGTCCTGGTCCAACACTCAAACTACTGCATCATGCTTGGAAAACCATTAAACTTTTCCCAACAACCAGTGTTTAAGATGGTAAGAAAAAGCATTGGGCTTTACAGGCTATTTGTTATTAAATCTGACTCTATGGTTTCATGTTCCGTAATCATTTTCTACTTCTCTGACTCAGATATGGAGGTGAAGCAGCTGGACAAGAGGGCTTCTGGCCAGAGCTTTGAAGTGATCCTGAAGTCACCTTCGGATTTGTCCCCCGAGAGCCCCGTCCTCTCCTCTCCCCCCAAGAAGAGGGACATGTCTCTGGAAGAGCTGCAGAAGAGGCTGGAGGCTGCAGAGGAGAGGAGGAAGGTAATGGGGTTGTTGAAGAATTGCTGTCTAGGTAGTCTGAAGCCCTCCCTGAACTGAACCTCTGCAAGGGCTAAAATCACACGCTGGAGAACAGTGTCGTTCTGGGTTTTCCACAGAGATGGGCAGAAGGGGAAAGGAGAGATGTCACTCTTTTGTGCTGCTTTGGAGGGGAACAGTCAAGGTCATACAGCCATATTACTACATCCCTAAAGGCACCAGACCTGTCTGATCTTGGAAGCTAAGCAGGAGCTCAGCCCTGGTTAGTACTTGGATGGGAGACTGCCAACAAATGCCAGGTGTCAGAGGCTACATTTCAGAGGAAGGGACTGGCAAAACCACCTTTGAGTATCCCCAGCCTAAACAAACCCTATGAAATTCATGGAGTCACCATAGCACACACATACACACATCATTAACATTAAGCCATTAAGGTACTTAGAATTTTACTAGATGTTTAAATGACTGTTTTAAATGAACACATGATGGATATTGGAGCCAAACAGCAAAGACTTACTGGATACATAACCACCATTCCCTTTCATCTGCATTTTAGGCATCAGTAAAATGTCCAAAGAGGACAAATAAACTGGAAGATGAAACTGTGTAAGAATAACTAAGTAATTTTTTTTACAAAAACCCTAAATGGGAGAATGACTTCAGTGACCAGAGAACAAATTTCCAGATATCCTCTGTATTCTTCTTCATCCAATGATGACATTTCTGCCTCCAGCTACTTCATTGCAGGTGTAAATTCAGCTAACACTGAATTGTAAAGGGCATTGGAGAAGCCATCTTAACCTACAGAGTCTTCAGCATACATAGGAAGGAGATGGGGTAAAAAAGAAATTAGAGCAAGGAAGTCAATCATCTTGCCCTCCAAATGTTTTTGGACTGTGTCTCCCAGCATTCCTCACCATTGGCTATGCTAGCTGGAGCCAATGGGACTTGAAATCTAACAATGATTTGGAGGACCACCTGATTTCCACACCTGTTTTAGAGAAACTGTGATGGATTGCTCTCTAACTGATTAGTTGTTAGGTGCTCTCAAGTCAGCTTCAGCTTACATTTCATCCATCAGAGCAGATCTTGCCAAGAAAACCCTGTGATTAAGTTCACTTTAGGGTCACCATAAGTTGGAAATGAATCGAAAGCACCCCACAACAAAATATGTCCAGTGAGGAGAAATAAACTGGAAGATGAAAGATGAAACTGAAGATGAAGGAGAGACTTACATAAATCCTGGTCATCACTCTTTTATATTTATTCTTTTTATGTACAGTGCTGTGCAAATCTACAGCGCTATATA